>NC_140187.1:444421-591921 GCF_965226575.1 Pagrus pagrus | reverse complement strand
CCATCCAGGTTTTAACTGACCTTGCCGTGTGGCAAGGGGCATTGTCTTGTTGGAAAATCCAGTCATTCGAGGCAGGAAAGAGTTTTCCAGCTGATGGAAGAAGACTGTTTTCAAGAGTAGCCCTGTACATGATCTGGTTCATTCGCCCTTCACACAATTGCATTTGCCCTGTTCCACCCATACTGAAACAACCCCAGATCATCACTGATCCACCCCCATGTTTTACTGTAGGGGCAAGACAGTCTGGTTTGTAGGCTTATCCAGGCCTCCTCCTAACCACTAAGTTGGCTGGAGTGGGCATCAACTCAAAATTGGATTCATCACTGAAGAGAACCTTAGCCCATTCATCGACAGTCCAATCCTTGTGATCCCTAGCAAAGAGTAACCGGGTCTTCCGCTGCCTTTCGTTGATGAAGGGCTTCTTCCGTGCCCTGTGTGACTTCAGACCAGCTTCAAGAAGTCGGTTTCGAACTGTCCTTGCCGAACAAGTCACATTTCTCGACAGTGCCCACTCATTTTTAAGGTCCCTGGAGGTCTGACGACGATTCCTGACACAGGAACGGATGAGTGCACGGTCATCTCGTGGGGTAGAAAGACGTTTCCTGCCTCGACCAGCTAGCAATTTGGTAGTACCATGTTCGGCTTGTTTTTTCTTGGTGTAATGAACGGCTGTCTTGGAGATCTTCAGTTTTTTGGCTACCTGTCTCTCACTCATGCCACTTTCCAGCAGTGCCAAGATGGCTGCCTTTGTGGCTTCACATAATTCTTTTGTTTTAGGCATTATGTGAGAGCTGACAACTTCTGAGTTGTGCTACGGCTTGAATGTAAGCAGGAAACCACTCCAGGCCTTTGCATGTGCAGTGCTGCTTATGACATGAAATGGCCTCTTATATACCCTGGGAATACAATTCAGCTTAAGCATGCCAAATAGGACATAAAGTATTATGTAATCAGCTGCATTTTTTGTCGTGTTCATTGTATTCTTCAGGT
Organism: Pagrus pagrus; assembly: GCF_965226575.1. NCBI lineage: Eukaryota > Metazoa > Chordata > Actinopteri > Spariformes > Sparidae > Pagrus > Pagrus pagrus. The sequence continues at coordinate 590,931 of NC_140187.1, read as the reverse complement.
AATATACCTTTAGTGGTACCAGGCATTAAAATGAACAAGAAATACGACGAAAAACGAAAGAAAAAAAATTCCCCTGAGAAAACATTTCTCACTCAGTTTCACACATAGAAAATACTTTTTTATTTCTCCTGAATGTCTTGAGTTTAATGTCTTGGACAAAGTTTAGATCCAAAAATGTTTAGACATAAATATGAACTGGACAAAACTGTTCACAACCACAGCTGCTCTCAGGCTCTGATGGCAACTTAGGCTGGGATTGAATTTGATCTTCCAGTTAAATAATGTAATTAATCAAATAATGATAAGCACTCATTTTAAAATAGACAATAATCAAGCTTATGTCTTGTGCTTTGCTGTTGTCCGATCTGTAAATGTCGACTTCAAAACCTGCAGACGATCCAACAAAAAACAGCAAAAGGTTTTCATCAAAGCAAAGTCTGCAGAGACAAACACAGACTGAAGTTTCATTTACTTTTCTTTACGTGCCATTGGATAAAAAAAAGATGAGAATCTATTTGTGTCTGTTCGTGTCTGTTTTGGTCGACATGTTCGTGCTGTGAACACGACGTTAAAGGAATAGTTCACCCTAAAACGAAATTCAGTCATTATCGACTCACCCTCATGCTGATGAAAAGTCCGGTGTAGTTTTTTCTTCCTCAAAGTGCAGCTGGAGACCCGCGGGGGTACCCTCCTGGAGCAGTAGTCCATATAAAGAGCGTAAATGGTGTCCGAGACGAAAAGGTCCATAAAACTCCACAAAAACTTTGTAATATTCCTCCATACTGCTCGTCCGCTGCAATCCAAGTGTCCTGAAGTGGCGACATCCAGAGTTTACTCCAAACGACGTCATTTAGTACATTTTTACAGCCTAAACAGTCACGTTACTGTGTTTGCCTGGAGGCGCACTCGCGCGTGCGCGTGAGTCTCCCTCGCACCGCTTTCAAACTGAAATTTTCATTAACTTTCAGAAACTTTCAGAAAGATTTCCGTAGTTCCCAGTTATTATAGTGAAATCAAATTTTTTTCTGTAATCTTTTTTTCACACTCGACAAAAATAATTCTGAAAATTTCCCTGAAAATTTTCTGAAAATTTCAGTTTAAAAAGAAAATCCACCAAAAAGAAAATTCTTTCAGGAGGAAAGTCGAAAAATTGGGTTTCACACATGAAAAAAAATTCTTTAGAAAATGTTTTCCTCCTGTGTTAAACCAAAACCACACCTCAGACTGACTGCTTCACTTGCCCAAATTATGCACAGGTATCATTTGAAAATGGAAGTTTGATAGGTGAACACTATTTTTTCATTGAAGTGTAGTTACGGTGAACTCGACCTGCATCATGATTTGGACTCACAATTATTACACTTCACTATAAGCACAAAGTGCAAGTGCAAGTGCAAGTGCAAGTACGCGAGTAACACTGCTGGTTTGAATGTTCATGAAAATGCTCACCAAACTTTTCTCGTGAGCGTTTTCATAAACCATGTCTTTGTAATAGCCTTGTATTTGCATAAGTGTAATAATTATTCCATGAACCCCTTTCAGTTGTAAAAATATCAGCCAACACAAAATCAATATTTCCCCATTGAGCGCTGTGCCATCATCACATTCCCTGTCCTGGAGCGCAGCCTGATCCAGTAATCATAATCAATGGTAGAAATCCAAGATTGAATCAAAAAGCATTAAAGAATAAATAGCCTACTATGTATGTTTTACCAAATACAATTTTAGTTATCATGTAGTTTGAGTGTGAAATCGCTGCAGTGGACACGACTAAGCTGTCAGGCGCACAGAGTCCGCACACAAACTTTGCCCAGTCAGCTCATCTGGATCACCCTCACCACCTGCGAATAAATCATAGGTCACTTACAGGCGGACCGCGGTCCGAGTCTGGACCTCAGCCAATCAAATCTGTGCATTCAAGGTGATAAACATTGCGACTCTGAATACAGACAGATGAGAGAGGTGAGAAGCAAGTGACAGACGGAAAGACGAGTGAGAGAAGACAGAGAGACGAGTGAGCCGGAGACAACAGAGAAAAATAACCACACATGGTGAAAAGTGGACAGCGAAAACAGAGCTTTCAACCCAGAATGGACTCATTCATTCTCCACAATGAACATTTATAAAACTAAATATCGTTCCAGGCTCACCAATGAGCACCTGCACATGTGTATGAGAATGGCCCTGACACCATTCCAGCCCAGATTTAAAATCCTGGCAGGACAATCCAGAGCTCAATTCTCTCACTGAACAACAGGATACAAGGGGGAAAGAAAGAAAAACTGTAAAACTGTTCAATTGTTAAGATGTGTTGAGATCTATCTGTTGTAAAATTGGTTGAGACTGTTAAGATGTGAAACATTAACAAAGAAAAAGGGAAACTCAAGCTGCTGCTACACTTTAATTTTATTTTTCAAAAATGAAGTATTTTATTTTAAGATGTACAATTTTTAAAAAGCTATTTTATTTATTTTCACTATTTTATTTTTAAATGCAGCCCGTCCTTTCCTTAAAAAGAGAAGAAAATAATACATATCTACAGTATTATATATCTGTATAATTAAATGTTAAGTGACAATAAATATTGTCGAAATGTTTTTGAATTGTTCTTTATTTATTTGATTTGACAGTCAGTTGTTGATTACATGCAGACGTTGATACAACTACTAGGCTACTTCAATATATATCACACTAAATCATAACGCAAGTTAGACATTATGATGTTTCGGGCCTTTGCTTGAGGAAATTTTCTCTAACTGGACCTATTTGAATTTTAGTTGAATACCCCTGCTGTAAAAAAAAGTTAGTGACAGCTCTCACAGAATCGTTACACTCCATATCCTCATTGTGAGTTCACCGTAACTACCCTTCAATGAATGAATAGTGTTCACCTATCAAACTTCCATTTTCAAACGATATCGCATACCACTGATTGTCACGCATAATTTGGGCATGTGAAGCAGTCAGTCTGATCGTACTCATGAGAAAGTTTCTTGTGCGTACCAGAAAGTATCCATTTGTTTTCCTATAGGGGCTCCATAGTTCGCCGTTATACCAAAATTTTCAGGTTTTCAATTGTTTTTTTGTGTAGAAAAGATGTTTTGTCCTGGGTTATTTTTTTACTGGAATTTTCAGGAAATGAAATTCCTCATGTGTTAAACCAATTTTTTTTACTGGCTTATTTTTATTTTTTTTTCCTTTAAAATCGAAATTTTCAGGACTTTTCCTTCCAGGATTTTTTCACATGTTCGAAAACCGAAATTTTCAGATAATTTATTTCCTCGTCTTTTCAGAATTTGTTTGTAACAGGAAATGTTTTCCGGGATTTTTGTTTGTTGTGAGATTTATTTATCAATTTTTGATTGGAAGAAATCAGGAAGCTTTTTTAAAGCAAAAATGTTCAGAATTGTCTTTGAAAATTAAATTTTCAGCAAATGTTTCATGTTTTCTGTCATGTGGGAAGTTCTCAGGAAAATGTGTTGACTTTTTTTTGGTAGAGCTGGTCTACACATATATCGGTGAAATCATTTTTTTTATTGAAAAAAACATTTTCAGGATTTCTTAATGTGTTTTCAGATTTTCCTTCATTTTTGAAACTGAAATTTTCAAGAAACTTTGCAGGAATTTCCCAGGAATTTTCAGGAAAGTGACACCTTTTCATTTTTGTAGAAGAAGTGTTCCAGGAAACTTTCCAGGAATTTTCAGGAAATTTTCTGGGAATTCTCCGGATTTCTCATGGTGTCAAAAATTTCTTTTCAGATTTTTTTTTAATGCGAAATTTTCAGGAAACATTAGTTTTTAGTAGAGCTGGTCTAAACATGCAGCTGTGAAATAAAATATTTAAGCAATGTCCAGGAAAGTCCGACACTGATATCTCAAGACAATCAGATTCAACAGTGGATTTATTTCATCATATTGACTCTGTTCTTGACAACATTCTGGTGCTTGTTTATGTCCCACAAACACCGTCCACAATACCGAGTGCAGCTGAGGCTGAGAGTGATGTCATAAGTTCTGATATAAAAAGTGTCAACAGGAAGTGTGACTCTCAGTCTAACAGTTGTTGTTAACATGAGACTTTATTGATGAGTGATTCATCATTCAAGCTGAAGTGTGAAAACCAAGTTCGAGGATCGAGGTGTGGTGGTCCAGTTGGGTGGGAAAAATCTGGAAATTTTTCAAAATGTTCTGTTTTTTCTCGTGTGAAATAAGGGAAACTGTCAGCAAACTTGGTAGAGCAGGTGTACAGAAAACATCTGTCAAACAAAAAATATCAGGATTTTATCTTTCACAAGTACATGTTGGGAAAAACTCAAGTAATTTTCCGGTAATTTTCATGGAAAGTTTCCTGAAATTGCCAGAAAGTTTCCGAATGTTTTAATAGTCAGGAAACTTTTTGGTAGAGCTGGTCAACACATACATCTGTGATGAAAAAACAAAAAATCTGATTATTTTCCTTCATAGGTCCAATTTGTCAGAAAATGTATTTCATCACATTGTTTCTGTTCTTGAGTTCATTCTGGTGCTTGTTTATGTCCCACAATCACCGTCCACAATACCCAATAGACACAGACTGCAAGTGAGGCTGGTGTGATGTCATCAGTTCTGATGGTATTTGGTCATAAACTAAATGTCAGACACATGTGGAGGCTGATGTTAGCATTAAGCTCGAGGGAATGTTGTCTCTACACATACCGTTGTTGTTACAGTCCGGCTCAGAGACCGTAACCAAGAATGGGAGAGGAGACGAGGTTCCAACGCAAAAGTGACATTTATTGTAACATAAGGAAATAAGGCAAAATATCAGTATCAGTGATCAGTAGTGTAGGCGTGTATGGATGCATGTGTGCGTGAGGGTGCAAAACAAAAGAGAAAACAAGAGGGCACAGCCGCACCGTGGCGTCCCCTCAGACGGCGTGGATGGAGTGAGAGAGAGCATGAGTTCAGCCAGCGTGGGAATAAATGCGCTCCACCGGGCCCAGGTGTAACATATCCCTTGATGACAGTCCCACCTCTGCTGAACCTGGAAGACAGAGCAGACCAACCAGCAACCAAAGAAAAACACACCCCCAACATAGAGGGCGGGGCCGTCACATTGTTAACATGAGACTTTATATTGATAAGTGCTACATGACTCAAGCTGAAGTGTGAAAAACAAGTTTGAGGATCGACAGGTGTGGTGGTCCAGTTGGGTGGAAAAAATCTGGAAAAATTACAAAATTTTCCGGATTTCTTCTCATGTGTGAAATAAGGGAAAATGTCAGCAAACTTGGTCAAGCAGGTCTAAAGAAACGTCTGTGAAAAAAAAGTATTTTAAGGATGTTGACATTTTCCGCAAAGCTTCCTGTAATTTTTCGGGAATTTTATGAAACTTTCCGGGAAACTTTTCTGGAAACTGACGCTGATATCTCAAGATGATCATATCAACTGTTAGGACACTTGGAAGAGAATGTCTACACAAAACATCTGTGAAATCAAAAATTCAGGATTTTGTACACATTGGAAAAATTCCGGGAATTTCCCAGGAATTTTCCAGACACTTCCTGGGAATTTTGCGCATTCTTTTGAAAGTCTGAAAAATGTGTTTTCAGATTTTTTCATACAACATTTTTGGAAAACTCAGGAAACTTGCATTTTTTGGTAGAGCTGGGTTACACATACACCTGTGAGATAAAAAAAAAGATTTTGATAATTTTTCCTTCACATGTGTAAATTGTCAGAAAAAAATTAATCTGTAAAGTTTCAGGGTATTTTCAGGAACAATTCCGGGAATTTCAGGAACCTCTGACCCTGATAATCATATTGACTCTGTTCTTGAATAGGGTTAGGAGGGTAAGGGTTAACCCTAGGGTTAGGTTTTCCTGGGAGTTTCCCGATAATTCCATGGAAACTTTCCGGGAATCTTTCAGATTCCTCCAAAAATGTTTTTTCAAACGCAATTTTTGGGAAAAATTCTGGGAATTTTCAGGAAACTCTGACCCTGATATCAAGACAATTATATTGACTCTGTTCTTGAATAATGGAAACTGTTAGCAAACTTGGTAGAGCATGTCTACAAAAAACATCTGTGAAATCAAAATTTCAGGACTTTGTACATATGGGAGAAATTCAGGAAAAATTCCGGGAAAATTTCCAGAAACTTTTTGGGAATTTACACGATTTCTTCAAAAGTGTGAAAAATGTGTTTACAGATTTTTTTAATACACCACAGAGAATGTTGTCTCTACATATAAAAAAGTGTAAACAGTAAGTAAGACTCTCAGACTGACAGTTGTTAACATGAGACTTCATTGATGAGTGACGCATGATTCAAGCTGAGGTTTTCAAACAGAGATGCTGCATTATCGCCGCAGTGATATCGTCCGCCAATTCTCCGCCGTTGGTTGTTCACACAGAGCCAAGCAGCTCCGGCGTAAAAGAGAACCAGAGTGTAATTCACACAGCAAGCCGGCGCCGCAGATCCAAAAGAGGCGTGACGGTACATGCCATGATGATGACGTGTGTGTGTTTTTTCAACATATTTCCCCGATGTCCTCCTGTTAATCTTAACATGTATCCGCTGACTGTTTATAATCATATGAAGCTGTTATAATGTGTTGTGATTGAGATCCTGACTCACCAAACGTCCTGGAAAGCGACAAAGTTAAGTTTTTCATTCTAAATTACATGATTACATTGATCACACATTACACTGATCACCATCAGTAAACTGGACGCTGTCTGACTCTATCACTCGCGGGGAGGGAGGCTGTTTTCGGGGGCAAAGTTCCCTGAAGTCTCGGTGGAGGGCTAACCAGTTAAAAAACTTTAACTCACCAAATGTTTGTTGCGGTGAAAAAAATCACCGCAACAAACATTTGGTGAGTTAAAGTTTTTTGCCGGGGACAGACACTGTTTTTCAGGCAGAAATGTGATGAAGAGTCGGTCGGACAGAGGCTTCTCCACATGTGACTGCGGTATTTTTTTCCTCATATAAGTTGCCATAGACACTACCAGTTATTACGTTACTGTTGTTTGGTCATGTAACGTTGCTTTGTGGGACATTTCCCTTTATTTTTTTAAGTAAAGGATCTGTTTAGTTATCAGACAGTGAACACCATCAGATCGACACGCCCTCGCTCCACGCCGCCGGCTTATCGATTCACGTTGGTTTGGTTTGCCAATACTACGCCTCTGATGCTACCTGCGGAGGCACATCAGAGGCGCAGTGAAATTTCACCCCTCGCTGCATCTGAGACTTTCACACAGAGGAGGATGCGGAGAATTGGCGCAGGATCCCCGCATGCGGCATTCACAGCAGTGTGAATGGGGCTTCTGACACTGATATCTCATGACAATCAGATTCAACAGTAGATTTCTTTTATTCATATTGACTCTGTTCCTGAGTGAATTCCGGTGCTTGTTAATGGTCCACATTACCCAATAGAGCAGCAAATGTAGATTAATCCTCCACTGAAAATAGTCCCGACTACCTCCTCCTGTCTGTGAAAATGTTCAGATTTTCAGAAATCTTTGGTAGAGCTAGTCTACACTTAAAACTCTGAAATCAGGATGTTCTTCTTCACGTTTTCTTCTTTTGCTGGATTTTGTAAAACCAAAATTCTGCAGGGATTTTTTTATTAAACCAAGAAAGTTTCAGAAAAAATTCCGTGGGCTTTTCAGATTTCTTTTTTTCTGTGTGAAAAATGTGTTTTCAGATTATTCTGTTTTTATCCCAAAGTTTTGGGGAACTGTCAGGAAGCTTTTTAACTGAGCCAGTCTACATGTACATGTGAAATAGGCAATATTCAGTGGGAAAAAAATCTTTAATTTTCAGGAAAAATTCTAGTAATTTTCAGGATTGTTTTTTCATTTCATGTAAGAAAAAACAATTTAAATTTTTTTTTTCCCCTGATCGTTCATCGGCATTCTCCTGGGTATCGCTGCCGTGGATGATGTTCCTGAGAACAGAGGAGAACGATTAGTCATGGACGAGTCCGTGGTCCTTATAACGTGATTAAATCTGTGAATTTATGTATGTACATTCAGAGGGACCACGGTGTTTGGCTCAGTAAACTTGACATATATTTAATGACACTGCCATCACTGCCATGTTAATGTTGAATTTTCATGAAAGCTAAATGTTTCAGGTGAACTGTTCCTTTAAGTGTTTATTGTTTCAGAAGCACATTAAAACAGATTCTACTGAAACTCTTATCCAATCAGTGAAGACGTCCTAATCACACATCCTGACTGTTCGAACGTCAGAGCCATATAAGGAGAGAGAGAGAAAGAGAGAGAGAGAGAGAGGGAGAGAGAGACCCTGATAATAAAGTAGTAGTACTTTGGGTTATGAGGAAATCTCTCCCATGGAGTCTCCAAGTCTTTTTTTTTTCCCCTGCAATGCACATCACATCGATCTGGAGTGTTTTATTTGTGAATCTGTGACGCGTGTTGAAATTCTGTGTGAAATGGAGTTAGGAGACATCAAGAATCAACAAAATCAATGAAAATAATGAATCCGTGTTTAATTCAGGTCACCAGACAACAGAAATCCATACATTCCTTTGGAACTGGGCCACAAAACTAGTACTGGCATATGCCACTAGCTAAGTGGCATATGCCAGTAGTAGTACTTTGGGTTATGAGGAATTCTCTCCCGTGGGTTCTCCAAGTCTCTCTATCCCTCCTCGCAATTCACATCACATCGATCTGGAGTGTTTTATTTGTGAATCTGTGACTCGTGTTGAAATTCTGTGTGAAATGGAGTTAGGAGACATCAAGAATCAACCAAATCAATGAAAATAATGAATCTGTGTTTAATTTAGGTCACCAGACAACAGAAATTCATACATTCCTTTGGAACTGGGCCACAAAACTAGTACTGGCATATGCCACTAGCTAAGTGGCATATGCCAGTAGTAGTACTTTGGGTTATGAGGAATTCTCTCCCGTGGGTCCTCCAAGTCTCTCTTCCCCTCCTCGCAATTCACATCACATCGATCTGGAGTGTTTTATTTGTGAATCTGTGACTTGTGTTGAAATTCTGTGTGAAATGGAGTTAGGAGACATCAAGAATCTACAAAATCAATGAAAATAATGAATCCGTATTTAATTCAGGTCACCAGACAACAGAAATCCATTCATTCCTTTGGAACTGGGCCACAAAACTAGTACTGGCAAATGCTACTTAGTAGTACTTTGGGTTATGAGGAATTCTCCCATGGGGTCTCCAAGTCTTTCTTTTCTGAACTTCACATCACATCGATCTGGAGTGTTTTATTTGTGAGTCTGTGACTCGTGTTGAAATTCTGTGTGAAATGGAGTTAGCAGACATCAAGAATCAACCAAATCAATGAAAATAATGAATCTGTGTTTAATTCAGGTCACCAGACAACAGAAATCCATACATTCCTTTGGAACTGGGCCACAAAACTAGTACTGGCATCTGCCACTAGCTAAGTTCCACTTAGCTAGTGGCATATGCCAGTAGTAGTACTTTGGGTTATGAGGAATTCTCTCCCGTGGGTTCTCCAAGTCTCTCTTCCCCTCCTCGCATTTCACATCACATCGATCTGGAGTGTTTTATTTGTGAATCTGTGACTCGTGTTGAAATTCTGTGTGAAATGGAGTTAGGAGATATCAAGAATCACCTAATTCAATGAAAATAACGAATCTGTGTTTAATTTAGGTCACCAGACAACAGAAATCCATACATTCCTTTGGAACTGGGCCACAAAACTAGTACTGGCATATGCCACTAGCTAAGTGGCATATGCCAGTAGTAGTACTTTGGGTTGTGAGGAATTCTCTCCCATGGGGTCTCCAAGTCTTTTTTTTTCTGCACTTCACATCACATCGATCTGGAGTGTTTTATTTGTGAGTCTGTGACTCGTGTTGAAATTCTGTGTGAAATGGAGTTAGGAGACATCAAGAATCAACAAAATCAATGAAAATAATGAATCCGTGTTTAATTCAGGTCATCAGACAACAGAAATCCATATATTCCTTTGGAACTGGGCCACAAAACTACTACTGGCACTGAGTTGCTTTTGGCTCAGTGGCCATTTTTTGCGAAATCTCATTGGGATTTTTGCATTTTGCTCAACTGGCATATGTCACTAGCTAAGTGGCATATGCCAGTAGTAGTACTTTGGGTTATGAGGAATTCTCTCCCATGGGGTCTCCAGGTCTCTTTTTTTCTGCACTTCACATCACATCGATCTGGAGTGTTTTATTTGTGAGTCTGTGACTCGTGTTGAAATTCTGTGTGAAATGGAGTCAGGAGACATCAAGAATCAACAAAATCAATGAAAATAATGAATCTGTGTTTAATTCAGGTCACCAGACAACAGAAATCCATACATTCCTTTGGAACTGGGCCACAAAACTACTACTGGCACTGAGTTGCTTTTGGCTCAGTGGCCATTTTTTGCGAAATCTCATTGGGATTTTTGCATTTTGCTCAACTGGCATATGCCACTAACTAAGTGGCATATGCCAGTAGTAGTACTTTGGGTTATGAGCAATTCTCTCCCACAGGGTCTCCAAGTCTTTTTTTTTCTGCACTTCACATCACATCGATCTGGAGTGTTTTATTTGTGAGTCTGTGACTCGTGTTGAAATTCTGTGTGAAATGGAGTTAGGAGACATCAAGAATCACCAAAATCAATGAAAATAATGAATCCGTGTTTAATTGAGGTCACCAGACAACAGAAATCCATACATTCCTTCGGAACTGGGCCACAAAACTACTACTTTGGGTTATGAGGAATTCTCTCCCATGCGGTCTCCAAGTCTTTTTTTTCTGCACTTCTCATCACATCGATCTGGAGTGTTTTGTTTGTGAATCTGCGACTCGTGTTGAAATTCTGTGTGAAATGGAGTTAGTAGACATCAAGAATTAACAAAATCAATGAAAATAATGAATCCGTGTTTAATTCAGGTCACCAGACAACAGAAATCCACACATTCCTTCGGAACTGGGCCACAAAACTACTACTTTGGGTTATGAGGAGTTCTCTCCCATGCGGTCTCCAAGTCCTTTTTTTTCTGCACTTCTCATCACATCGATCTGGAGTGTTTTGTTTGTGAATCTGCGACTCATGTTGAAATTCTGTGTGAAATGGAGTTAGTAGACATCAAGAATTAACAAAATCAATGAAAATAATGAATCCGTGTTTAATTCAGGTCACCAGACAACAGAAATCCATACATTCCTTTGGAACCGGGCCACAAAACTAGTACTGGCATATGCCACTAGCTAAGAGGCATATGCCAGTAGTAGTACTTTGGGTAATGAGGAATTCTCTCCCGTGGGGTCTCCAAGTCTCTCTTCCCCCGCTCGCAATTCACATCACATCGATCTGGAGTGTTTTATTTGTGAGTCTGTGACTCGTGTTGAAATTCTGTGTGAAATGGAGTTAGGAGACATCAAGAATCAACAAAATCAATGAAAATAATGAATCTGTGTTTAATTCAGGTCACCAGAAAACAGAAATCCATACATTCCTTTGGAACTGGGCCACAAAACTAGTACTGGCATATGCCACTAGCTAAGTGGCATATGCCAGTAGTACTACGTTGGGTTATGAGGAATTCTGTCCCGTGGGGTCTCCAAGTCTCTCTTCCCCAGCTTGCAATTCACATCACATCGATCTGGAGTGTTTTATTTGTGAATCTGTGACTCGTGTTGAAATTCTGTGTGAAATGGAGTGAGGAGACATCAAGAATTAACAAAATCAATGAAAATAATGAATCCGTGTTTAATTCAGGTCACCAGACAACAGAAATCCATACATTCCTTTGGAACCGGGCCACAAAACTAGTACTGGCATATGCCACTAGCTAAGTGGCATATGCCAGTAGTAGTACTTTGGGTTATGAGGAATTCTCTCCCGTGGGGTCTCCAAGTCTCTCTTCCCCCGCTCGCAATTCACATCACATCGATCTGGAGTGTTTTATTTGTGAATCTGTGACTTGTGTTGAAATTCTGTGTGAAATGGAGTTAGGAGACATCAAGAATCTACAAAATCAATGAAAATAATGAATCCGTATTTAATTCAGGTCACCAGACAACAGAAATCCATTCATTCCTTTGGAACTGGGCCACAAAACTAGTACTGGCAAATGCTACTTAGTAGTACTTTGGGTTATGAGGAATTCTCCCATGGGGTCTCCAAGTCTTTCTTTTCTGAACTTCACATCACATCGATCTGGAGTGTTTTATTTGTGAGTCTGTGACTCGTGTTGAAATTCTGTGTGAAATGGAGTTAGCAGACATCAAGAATCAACCAAATCAATGAAAATAATGAATCTGTGTTTAATTCAGGTCACCAGACAACAGAAATCCATACATTCCTTTGGAACTGGGCCACAAAACTAGTACTGGCATCTGCCACTAGCTAAGTTCCACTTAGCTAGTGGCATATGCCAGTAGTAGTACTTTGGGTTATGAGGAATTCTCTCCCGTGGGTTCTCCAAGTCTCTCTTCCCCTCCTCGCATTTCACATCACATCGATCTGGAGTGTTTTATTTGTGAATCTGTGACTCGTGTTGAAATTCTGTGTGAAATGGAGTTAGGAGATATCAAGAATCACCTAATTCAATGAAAATAACGAATCTGTGTTTAATTTAGGTCACCAGACAACAGAAATCCATACATTCCTTTGGAACTGGGCCACAAAACTAGTACTGGCATATGCCACTAGCTAAGTGGCATATGCCAGTAGTAGTACTTTGGGTTGTGAGGAATTCTCTCCCATGGGGTCTCCAAGTCTTTTTTTTTCTGCACTTCACATCACATCGATCTGGAGTGTTTTATTTGTGAGTCTGTGACTCGTGTTGAAATTCTGTGTGAAATGGAGTTAGGAGACATCAAGAATCAACAAAATCAATGAAAATAATGAATCCGTGTTTAATTCAGGTCACCAGACAACAGAAATCCATATATTCCTTTGGAACTGGGCCACAAAACTACTACTGGCACTGAGTTGCTTTTGGCTCAGTGGCCATTTTTTGCGAAATCTCATTGGGATTTTTGCATTTTGCTCAACTGGCATATGTCACTAGCTAAGTGGCATATGCCAGTAGTAGTACTTTGGGTTATGAGGAATTCTCTCCCATGGGGTCTCCAGGTCTCTTTTTTTCTGCACTTCACATCACATCGATCTGGAGTGTTTTATTTGTGAGTCTGTGACTCGTGTTGAAATTCTGTGTGAAATGGAGTCAGGAGACATCAAGAATCAACAAAATCAATGAAAATAATGAATCTGTGTTTAATTCAGGTCACCAGACAACAGAAATCCATACATTCCTTTGGAACTGGGCCACAAAACTACTACTGGCACTGAGTTGCTTTTGGCTCAGTGGCCATTTTTTGCGAAATCTCATTGGGATTTTTGCATTTTGCTCAACTGGCATATGCCACTAACTAAGTGGCATATGCCAGTAGTAGTACTTTGGGTTATGAGCAATTCTCTCCCACAGGGTCTCCAAGTCTTTTTTTTTCTGCACTTCACATCACATCGATCTGGAGTGTTTTATTTGTGAGTCTGTGACTCGTGTTGAAATTCTGTGTGAAATGGAGTTAGGAGACATCAAGAATCACCAAAATCAATGAAAATAATGAATCCGTGTTTAATTGAGGTCACCAGACAACAGAAATCCATACATTCCTTCGGAACTGGGCCACAAAACTACTACTTTGGGTTATGAGGAATTCTCTCCCATGGGGTCTCCAGGTCTCTTTTTTTCTGCACTTCACATCACATCGATCTGGAGTGTTTTATTTGTGAGTCTGTGACTCGTGTTGAAATTCTGTGTGAAATGGAGTCAGGAGACATCAAGAATCAACAAAATCAATGAAAATAATGAATCTGTGTTTAATTCAGGTCACCAGACAACAGAAATCCATACATTCCTTTGGAACTGGGCCACAAAACTACTACTGGCACTGAGTTGCTTTTGGCTCAGTGGCCATTTTTTGCGAAATCTCATTGGGATTTTTGCATTTTGCTCAACTGGCATATGCCACTAACTAAGTGGCATATGCCAGTAGTAGTACTTTGGGTTATGAGCAATTCTCTCCCACAGGGTCTCCAAGTCTTTTTTTTTCTGCACTTCACATCACATCGATCTGGAGTGTTTTATTTGTGAGTCTGTGACTCGTGTTGAAATTCTGTGTGAAATGGAGTTAGGAGACATCAAGAATCACCAAAATCAATGAAAATAATGAATCCGTGTTTAATTGAGGTCACCAGACAACAGAAATCCATACATTCCTTCGGAACTGGGCCACAAAACTACTACTTTGGGTTATGAGGAATTCTCTCCCATGCGGTCTCCAAGTCTTTTTTTTCTGCACTTCTCATCACATCGATCTGGAGTGTTTTGTTTGTGAATCTGCGACTCGTGTTGAAATTCTGTGTGAAATGGAGTTAGTAGACATCAAGAATTAACAAAATCAATGAAAATAATGAATCCGTGTTTAATTCAGGTCACCAGACAACAGAAATCCACACATTCCTTCGGAACTGGGCCACAAAACTACTACTTTGGGTTATGAGGAGTTCTCTCCCATGCGGTCTCCAAGTCCTTTTTTTTCTGCACTTCTCATCACATCGATCTGGAGTGTTTTGTTTGTGAATCTGCGACTCATGTTGAAATTCTGTGTGAAATGGAGTTAGTAGACATCAAGAATTAACAAAATCAATGAAAATAATGAATCCGTGTTTAATTCAGGTCACCAGACAACAGAAATCCATACATTCCTTTGGAACCGGGCCACAAAACTAGTACTGGCATATGCCACTAGCTAAGAGGCATATGCCAGTAGTAGTACTTTGGGTAATGAGGAATTCTCTCCCGTGGGGTCTCCAAGTCTCTCTTCCCCCGCTCGCAATTCACATCACATCGATCTGGAGTGTTTTATTTGTGAGTCTGTGACTCGTGTTGAAATTCTGTGTGAAATGGAGTTAGGAGACATCAAGAATCAACAAAATCAATGAAAATAATGAATCTGTGTTTAATTCAGGTCACCAGAAAACAGAAATCCATACATTCCTTTGGAACTGGGCCACAAAACTAGTACTGGCATATGCCACTAGCTAAGTGGCATATGCCAGTAGTACTACGTTGGGTTATGAGGAATTCTGTCCCGTGGGGTCTCCAAGTCTCTCTTCCCCAGCTTGCAATTCACATCACATCGATCTGGAGTGTTTTATTTGTGAATCTGTGACTCGTGTTGAAATTCTGTGTGAAATGGAGTGAGGAGACATCAAGAATTAACAAAATCAATGAAAATAATGAATCCGTGTTTAATTCAGGTCACCAGACAACAGAAATCCATACATTCCTTTGGAACCGGGCCACAAAACTAGTACTGGCATATGCCACTAGCTAAGTGGCATATGCCAGTAGTAGTACTTTGGGTTATGAGGAATTCTCTCCCGTGGGGTCTCCAAGTCTCTCTTCCCCCGCTCGCAATTCACATCACATCGATCTGGAGTGTTTTATTTGTGAATCTGTGACTTGTGTTGAAATTCTGTGTGAAATGGAGTTAGGAGACATCAAGAATCAACAAAATCAATGAAAACAATGAATCCGTGTTTATTTCAGGTCACCAGACAACAGAAATCCATACATTCCTTTGGAACTGGGCCACAAAACTAGTACTGGCATATGCCACTAGCTAAGTGGCATATGCCAGTAGTAGTACTTTGGGTTATGAGGAATTCTCTCCCATGGGGTCTCCAAGTCTTTTTTTTCTGCACTTCTCATCACATCGATCTGGAGTGTTTTATTTGTGAGTCTGTGACTCGTGTTGAAATTCTGTGTGAAATGGAGTTAGGAGACATCAAGAATCAACAAAATCAATGAAAATAATGAATCTGTGTTTAATTCAGGTCACCAGACAACAGAAATCCATACATTCCTTTGGAACCGGGCCACAAAACTAGTACTGGCATATGCCACTAGCTAAGAGGCATATGCCAGTAGTAGTACTTTGGGTAATGAGGAATTCTCTCCCGTGGGGTCTCCAAGTCTCTCTTCCCCCGCTCGCAATTCACATCACATCGATCTGGAGTGTTTTATTTGTGAGTCTGTGACTCGTGTTGAAATTCTGTGTGAAATGGAGTTAGGAGACATCAAGAATCAACAAAATCAATGAAAATAATGAATCCGTGTTTAATTCAGGTCACCAGACAACAGAAATCCATATATTCCTTTGGAACTGGGCCACAAAACTACTACTGGCACTGAGTTGCTTTTGGCTCAGTGGCCATTTTTTGCGAAATCTCATTGGGATTTTTGCATTTTGCTCAACTGGCATATGTCACTAGCTAAGTGGCATATGCCAGTAGTAGTACTTTGGGTTATGAGGAATTCTCTCCCATGGGGTCTCCAGGTCTCTTTTTTTCTGCACTTCACATCACATCGATCTGAAGTGTTTTATTTGTGAGTCTGTGACTCGTGTTGAAATTCTGTGTGAAATGGAGTCAGGAGACATCAAGAATCAACAAAATCAATGAAAATAATGAATCTGTGTTTAATTCAGGTCACCAGACAACAGAAATCCATACATTCCTTTGGAACTGGGCCACAAAACTACTACTGGCACTGAGTTGCTTTTGGCTCAGTGGCCATTTTTTGCGAAATCTCATTGGGATTTTTGCATTTTGCTCAACTGGCATATGCCACTAACTAAGTGGCATATGCCAGTAGTAGTACTTTGGGTTATGAGCAATTCTCTCCCACAGGGTCTCCAAGTCTTTTTTTTTCTGCACTTCACATCACATCGATCTGGAGTGTTTTATTTGTGAGTCTGTGACTCGTGTTGAAATTCTGTGTGAAATGGAGTTAGGAGACATCAAGAATCACCAAAATCAATGAAAATAATGAATCCGTGTTTAATTGAGGTCACCAGACAACAGAAATCCATACATTCCTTCGGAACTGGGCCACAAAACTACTACTTTGGGTTATGAGGAATTCTCTCCCATGGGGTCTCCAGGTCTCTTTTTTTCTGCACTTCACATCACATCGATCTGGAGTGTTTTATTTGTGAGTCTGTGACTCGTGTTGAAATTCTGTGTGAAATGGAGTCAGGAGACATCAAGAATCAACAAAATCAATGAAAATAATGAATCTGTGTTTAATTCAGGTCACCAGACAACAGAAATCCATACATTCCTTTGGAACTGGGCCACAAAACTACTACTGGCACTGAGTTGCTTTTGGCTCAGTGGCCATTTTTTGCGAAATCTCATTGGGATTTTTGCATTTTGCTCAACTGGCATATGCCACTAACTAAGTGGCATATGCCAGTAGTAGTACTTTGGGTTATGAGCAATTCTCTCCCACAGGGTCTCCAAGTCTTTTTTTTTCTGCACTTCACATCACATCGATCTGGAGTGTTTTATTTGTGAGTCTGTGACTCGTGTTGAAATTCTGTGTGAAATGGAGTTAGGAGACATCAAGAATCACCAAAATCAATGAAAATAATGAATCCGTGTTTAATTGAGGTCACCAGACAACAGAAATCCATACATTCCTTCGGAACTGGGCCACAAAACTACTACTTTGGGTTATGAGGAATTCTCTCCCATGCGGTCTCCAAGTCTTTTTTTTCTGCACTTCTCATCACATCGATCTGGAGTGTTTTGTTTGTGAATCTGCGACTCGTGTTGAAATTCTGTGTGAAATGGAGTTAGTAGACATCAAGAATTAACAAAATCAATGAAAATAATGAATCCGTGTTTAATTCAGGTCACCAGACAACAGAAATCCACACATTCCTTCGGAACTGGGCCACAAAACTACTACTTTGGGTTATGAGGAGTTCTCTCCCATGCGGTCTCCAAGTCCTTTTTTTTCTGCACTTCTCATCACATCGATCTGGAGTGTTTTGTTTGTGAATCTGCGACTCATGTTGAAATTCTGTGTGAAATGGAGTTAGTAGACATCAAGAATTAACAAAATCAATGAAAATAATGAATCCGTGTTTAATTCAGGTCACCAGACAACAGAAATCCATACATTCCTTTGGAACCGGGCCACAAAACTAGTACTGGCATATGCCACTAGCTAAGAGGCATATGCCAGTAGTAGTACTTTGGGTAATGAGGAATTCTCTCCCGTGGGGTCTCCAAGTCTCTCTTCCCCCGCTCGCAATTCACATCACATCGATCTGGAGTGTTTTATTTGTGAGTCTGTGACTCGTGTTGAAATTCTGTGTGAAATGGAGTTAGGAGACATCAAGAATCAACAAAATCAATGAAAATAATGAATCTGTGTTTAATTCAGGTCACCAGAAAACAGAAATCCATACATTCCTTTGGAACTGGGCCACAAAACTAGTACTGGCATATGCCACTAGCTAAGTGGCATATGCCAGTAGTACTACGTTGGGTTATGAGGAATTCTGTCCCGTGGGGTCTCCAAGTCTCTCTTCCCCAGCTTGCAATTCACATCACATCGATCTGGAGTGTTTTATTTGTGAATCTGTGACTCGTGTTGAAATTCTGTGTGAAATGGAGTGAGGAGACATCAAGAATTAACAAAATCAATGAAAATAATGAATCCGTGTTTAATTCAGGTCACCAGACAACAGAAATCCATACATTCCTTTGGAACCGGGCCACAAAACTAGTACTGGCATATGCCACTAGCTAAGTGGCATATGCCAGTAGTAGTACTTTGGGTTATGAGGAATTCTCTCCCGTGGGGTCTCCAAGTCTCTCTTCCCCCGCTCGCAATTCACATCACATCGATCTGGAGTGTTTTATTTGTGAATCTGTGACTTGTGTTGAAATTCTGTGTGAAATGGAGTTAGGAGACATCAAGAATCAACAAAATCAATGAAAACAATGAATCCGTGTTTATTTCAGGTCACCAGACAACAGAAATCCATACATTCCTTTGGAACTGGGCCACAAAACTAGTACTGGCATATGCCACTAGCTAAGTGGCATATGCCAGTAGTAGTACTTTGGGTTATGAGGAATTCTCTCCCATGGGGTCTCCAAGTCTTTTTTTTCTGCACTTCTCATCACATCGATCTGGAGTGTTTTATTTGTGAGTCTGTGACTCGTGTTGAAATTCTGTGTGAAATGGAGTTAGGAGACATCAAGAATCAACAAAATCAATGAAAATAATGAATCTGTGTTTAATTCAGGTCACCAGACAACAGAAATCCATACATTCCTTTGGAACCGGGCCACAAAACTAGTACTGGCATATGCCACTAGCTAAGTGGCATATGCCAGTAGTAGTACTTTGGGTTATGAGGAATTCTCTCCCGTGGGGTCTCCAAGTCTCTCTTCCCCCGCTTGCAATTCACATCACATCGATCTGGAGTGTTTTATTTGTGAATCTGTGACTTGTGTTGAAATTCTGTAGAAATGGAGTTAGGAGACATCAAGAATCAACAAAATCAATGAAAACAATGAATCTGTGTTTAATTCAGGTCACCAGACAACAGAAATCCATACATTCCTTTGGAACTGGGCCACAAAACTAGTACTGGCATATGCCACTAGCTAAGTGGCATATGCCAGTAGTAGTACTTTGGGTTGTGAGGAATTCTCTCCCATGGGGTCTCCAGGTCTCTTTTTTTCTGCACTTCACATCACATCGATCTGGAGTGTTTTATTTGTGAGTCTGTGACTCGTGTTGAAATTCTGTGTGAAATGGAGTTAGCAGACATCAAGAATCAACCAAATCAATGAAAATAATGAATCTGTGTTTAATTTAGGTCACCAGACAACAGAAATTCATACATTCCTTTGGAACTGGGCCACAAAACTACTAGTGGCACTGAGTTGCTTTTGGCTCAGTGGCCATTTTTTGTGAAATCTCATTGGGATTTTTGCATTTTGCTCAACTGACATATGCCAGTAGCTAAGTGGCATATGCCAGTAGTAGTACTTTGGGTTATGAGGAATTCTCTCCCACGGGGTCTCCAAGTGTTTTTTTTCTGCACTTCACATCACATCGATCTGGAGTGTTTTATTTGTGAGTCTGTGACTCGTGTTGAAGACACGAGTCACAGTGGCATATGCCACTTAGCTACTGGCAGGTCACCAGACAACAGAAATCCATACATTCCTTTGGAACTGGGCCACAAAACTAGTACTGGCATATGCCACTAGCTAAGTGGCATATGCCAGTAGTAGTACTTTGGGTTATGAGGAATTCTCTCCCATGGGGTCTCCAAGTCTTTTTTTTCTGCACTTCTCATCACATCGATCTGGAGTGTTTTATTTGTGAGTCTGTGACTCGTGTTGAAATTCTGTGTGAAATGGAGTTAGGAGACATCAAGAATCAACAAAATCAATGAAAATAATGAATCTGTGTTTAATTCAGGTCACCAGAAAACAGAAATCCATACATTCCTTTGGAACTGGGCCACAAAACTAGTACTGGCATATGCCACTAGCTAAGTGGCATATGCCAGTAGTAGTACTTTGGGTTATGAGGAATTCTGTCCCGTGGGGTCTCCAAGTCTCTCTTCCCCCGCTTGCAATTCACATCACATCGATCTGGAGTGTTTTATTTGTGAATCTGTGACTCGTGTTGAAATTCTGTGTGAAATGGAGTTAGGAGACATCAAGAATCAACAAAATCAATGAAAACAATGAATCCGTGTTTATTTCAGGTCACCAGACAACAGAAATCCATACATTCCTTTGGAACTGGGCCACAAAACTACTACTGGCATATGCCACTAGCTAAGTGGCATATGCCAGTAGTAGTTCTTTGGGTTATGAGGAATTCTCTCCCGTGGGGTCTCCAAGTCTCTCTTCCCCCGCTTGCAATTCACATCACATCGATCTGGAGTGTTTTATTTGTGAATCTGTGACTTGTGTTGAAATTCTGTAGAAATGGAGTTAGGAGACATCAATAATTAACAAAATCAATGAAAACAATGAATCCGTGTTTATTTCAGGTCACCAGACAACAGAAATCCATACATTCCTTTGGAACTGGGCCACAAAACTAGTACTGGCATATGCCACTAGCTAAGTGGCATATGCCAGTAGTAGTACTTTGGGTTATGAGGAATTCTCTCCCATGGGGTCTCCAAGTCTTTTTTTTCTGCACTTCTCATCACATCGATCTGGAGTGTTTTATTTGTGAGTCTGTGACTCGTGTTGAAATTCTGTGTGAAATGGAGTTAGGAGACATCAAGAATCAACAAAATCAATGAAAATAATGAATCTGTGTTTAATTCAGGTCACCAGAAAACAGAAATCCATACATTCCTTTGGAACTGGGCCACAAAACTAGTACTGGCATATGCCACTAGCTAAGTGGCATATGCCAGTAGTAGTACTTTGGGTTATGAGGAATTCTGTCCCGTGGGGTCTCCAAGTCTCTCTTCCCCCGCTTGCAATTCACATCACATCGATCTGGAGTGTTTTATTTGTGAATCTGTGACTCGTGTTGAAATTCTGTGTGAAATGGAGTTAGGAGACATCAAGAATCAACAAAATCAATGAAAACAATGAATCCGTGTTTATTTCAGGTCACCAGACAACAGAAATCCATACATTCCTTTGGAACTGGGCCACAAAGTACTGGCATATGCCACTAGCTAAGTGGCATATGCCAGTAGTAGTACTTTGGGTTATGAGGAATTCTCTCCCAGGGGTCTCCAAGTCTTTTTTTTCTGCACTTCACATCACATCGATCTGGAGTGTTTCATTTGTGAATCTGTGACTCGTGTTGAAATTCTGTGTGAAATGGAGTTAGGAGACATCAAGAATTAACAAAATCAATGAAAACAATGAATCCGTGTTTATTTCAGGTCACCAGACAACAGAAATCCATACATTCCTTTGGAACTGGGCCACAAAACTAGTACTGGCATATGCCACTAGCTAAGTGGCATATGCCAGTAGTAGTACTTTGGGTTATGAGGAATTCTCTCCCATGGGGTCTCCAAGTCTTTTTTTTCTGCACTTCTCATCACATCGATCTGGAGTGTTTTATTTGTGAGTCTGTGACTCGTGTTGAAATTCTGTGTGAAATGGAGTTAGGAGACATCAAGAATCAACAAAATCAATGAAAATAATGAATCTGTGTTTAATTCAGGTCACCAGACAACAGAAATCCATACATTCCTTTGGAACCGGGCCACAAAACTAGTACTGGCATATGCCACTAGCTAAGTGGCATTTGCCAGTAGTAGTACTTTGGGTTATGAGGAATTCTCTCCCGTGGGGTCTCCAAGTCTCTCTTCCCCCGCTTGCAATTCACATCACATCGATCTGGAGTGTTTTATTTGTGAATCTGTGACTTGTGTTGAAATTCTGTAGAAATGGAGTTAGGAGACATCAAGAATCAACAAAATCAATGAAAACAATGAATCTGTGTTTAATTCAGGTCACCAGACAACAGAAATCCATACATTCCTTTGGAACTGGGCCACAAAACTAGTACTGGCATATGCCACTAGCTAAGTGGCATATGCCAGTAGTAGTACTTTGGGTTGTGAGGAATTCTCTCCCATGGGGTCTCCAGGTCTCTTTTTTTCTGCACTTCACATCACATCGATCTGGAGTGTTTTATTTGTGAGTCTGTGACTCGTGTTGAAATTCTGTGTGAAATGGAGTTAGCAGACATCAAGAATCAACCAAATCAATGAAAATAATGAATCTGTGTTTAATTTAGGTCACCAGACAACAGAAATTCATACATTCCTTTGGAACTGGGCCACAAAACTACTAGTGGCACTGAGTTGCTTTTGGCTCAGTGGCCATTTTTTGTGAAATCTCATTGGGATTTTTGCATTTTGCTCAACTGACATATGCCAGTAGCTAAGTGGCATATGCCAGTAGTAGTACTTTGGGTTATGAGGAATTCTCTCCCACGGGGTCTCCAAGTGTTTTTTTTCTGCACTTCACATCACATCGATCTGGAGTGTTTTATTTGTGAGTCTGTGACTCGTGTTGAAGACACGAGTCACAGTGGCATATGCCACTTAGCTACTGGCAGGTCACCAGACAACAGAAATCCATACATTCCTTTGGAACTGGGCCACAAAACTAGTACTGGCATATGCCACTAGCTAAGTGGCATATGCCAGTAGTAGTACTTTGGGTTATGAGGAATTCTCTCCCATGGGGTCTCCAAGTCTTTTTTTTCTGCACTTCTCATCACATCAATCTGGAGTGTTTTATTTGTGAGTCTGTGACTCGTGTTGAAATTCTGTGTGAAATGGAGTTAGGAGACATCAAGAATCAACAAAATCAATGAAAATAATGAATCCGTGTTTAATTCAGGTCACCAGACAACAGAAATCCATACATTCCTTTGGAACCGGGCCACAAAACTAGTACTGGCATATGCCACTAGCTAAGTGGCATATGCCAGTAGTAGTACTTTGGGTTATGAGGAATTCTCTCCCGTGGGGTCTCCAAGTCTCTCTTCCCCCGCTCGCAATTCACATCACATCGATCTGGAGTGTTTTATTTGTGAATCTGTGACTTGTGTTGAAATTCTGTGTGAAATGGAGTTAGGAGACATCAAGAATCAACAAAATCAATGAAAACAATGAATCCGTGTTTATTTCAGGTCACCAGACAACAGAAATCCATACATTCCTTTGGAACTGGGCCACAAAACTAGTACTGGCATATGCCACTAGCTAAGTGGCATATGCCAGTAGTAGTACTTTGGGTTATGAGGAATTCTCTCCCATGGGGTCTCCAAGTCTTTTTTTTCTGCACTTCTCATCACATCGATCTGGAGTGTTTTATTTGTGAGTCTGTGACTCGTGTTGAAATTCTGTGTGAAATGGAGTTAGGAGACATCAAGAATCAACAAAATCAATGAAAATAATGAATCTGTGTTTAATTCAGGTCACCAGACAACAGAAATCCATACATTCCTTTGGAACCGGGCCACAAAACTAGTACTGGCATATGCCACTAGCTAAGTGGCATATGCCAGTAGTAGTACTTTGGGTTATGAGGAATTCTCTCCCGTGGGGTCTCCAAGTCTCTCTTCCCCCGCTTGCAATTCACATCACATCGATCTGGAGTGTTTTATTTGTGAATCTGTGACTTGTGTTGAAATTCTGTAGAAATGGAGTTAGGAGACATCAAGAATCAACAAAATCAATGAAAACAATGAATCTGTGTTTAATTCAGGTCACCAGACAACAGAAATCCATACATTCCTTTGGAACTGGGCCACAAAACTAGTACTGGCATATGCCACTAGCTAAGTGGCATATGCCAGTAGTAGTACTTTGGGTTGTGAGGAATTCTCTCCCATGGGGTCTCCAGGTCTCTTTTTTTCTGCACTTCACATCACATCGATCTGGAGTGTTTTATTTGTGAGTCTGTGACTCGTGTTGAAATTCTGTGTGAAATGGAGTTAGCAGACATCAAGAATCAACCAAATCAATGAAAATAATGACTCTGTGTTTAATTTAGGTCACCAGACAACAGAAATTCATACATTCCTTTGGAACTGGGCCACAAAACTAGTACTGGCATATGCCACTAGCTAAGTGGCATATGCCAGTAGTAGTACTTTGGGTTATGAGGAATTCTCTCCCGTGGGGTCTCCAAGTCTCTCTTCCCCCGCTCGCAATTCACATCACATCGATCTGGAGTGTTTTATTTGTGAGTCTGTGACTCATGTTGAAATTCTGTGTGAAATGGAGTTAGGAGACATCAAGAATCAACAAAATCAATGAAAATAATGAATCCATGTTTAATTGAGGTCACCAGACCACAGAAATCCATACATTCCTTTGGAACTGGGCCTCAAAACTAGTACTGGCATATGCCACTAGCTAAGTGGCATATGCCAGTAGTAGTACTTTGGGTTATGAGGAATTCTCTCCCATGGGGTCTCCAGGTCTCTTTTTTTCTGCACTTCACATCACATCGATCTGGAGTGTTTTATTTGTGAATCTGTGACTCGTGTTGAACTTCTGTGTGAAATGGAGTTAGGAGACATCAAGAATTAACAAAATCAATGAAAATAATGAATCCGTGTTTAATTCAGGTCACCAGATAACAGAAATCCATACATTCCTTTGGAACCGGGCCACAAAACTAGTACTGGCATATGCCACTAGCTAAGTGGCATATGCCAGTAGTAGTACTTTGGGTTATGAGGAATTCTCTCCCGTGGGTTCTCCAAGTCTCTCTTCCCCTCCTCGCAATTCACATCACATCGATCTGGAGTGTTTTATTTGTGAATCTGTGACTCGTGTTGAAATTCTGTGTGAAATGGAGTTAGGAGACATCAAGAATCAACCAAATCAATGAAAATAATTAATCTGTTTAATTTAGGTCACCAGACAACAGAAATTCATACATTCCTTTGGAGCTGGGCCACAAAACTAGTACTGGCATATGCCACTAGCTAAGTGACATATGCCAGTAGTAGTACCTTGGGTTATGAGGAATTCTCTCCCGTGGGTTCTCCAAGTCTCTCTTCCCCTCCTCGCAATTCACATCACATCGATCTGGAGTGTTTTATTTGTGAATCTGTGACTCGTGTTGAAATTCTGTGTGAAATGGAGTTAGGAGACATCAAGAATCAACAAAATCAATGAAAACAATGAATCCATGTTTATTTCAGGTCACCAGACAACAGAAATCCATACATACCTTTGGAACTGGGCCACAAAACTAGTACTGGCATATGCCACTACCTAAGTGGCATATGCCAGTAGTAGTACTTTGGGTTATGAGGAATTCTCTCCCGTAGGTTCTCCAAGTCTCTCTTCCCCTCCTCGCAATTCACATCACATCGATCTGGAGTGTTTTATTTGTAAGTCTGTGACTCGTGTTGAAATTCTGTGCGAAATGGAGTTAGGAGACATCAAGAATCAACCAAATCAATGAAAATAATGAATCTGTGTTTAATTTAGGTCACCAGACAACAGAAATCCATACATTCCTTTGGAACTGGGCCACAAAACTACTACTGGCACTGAGTTGCTTTTGGCTCAGTGGCCAATTTTTGTGAAATCTCAGTGGGATTTTTGCATTTTGCTCAACTGACATATGCCAGTAGTAGTACTTTGGGTTATGAGGAATTCTCTCCCACGGGGTCTCCAAGTCTTTTTTTTCTGCACTTCACATCACATCGATCTGGAGTGTTTTATTTGTGAGTCTGTGACTCGTGTTGAAGACACGAGTCACAGTGGCATATGCCACTTAGCTACTGGCAGGTCACCAGACAACAGAGTCCATACATTCCTTTGGAACTGGGCCACAAAACTAGTACTGGCATATGCCACTAGCTAAGTGGCATATGCCAGTAGTAGTACTTTGGGTTATGAGGAATTCTCTCCCATGCGGTCTATAAGTCTTTTTTTTCTGCACTTCTCATCACATTGATCTGGAGTGTTTTATTTGTGAGTCTGTGACCCGTGTTGAAAATCTGTGTGAAATGGAGTTAGGAGACATCAAGAATCAACAAAATTAATGAAAACAATGAATCCGTGTTTATTTCAGGTCACCAGACAACAGAAATCCATACATACCTTTGGAACTTGGCCACAAAACTAGTACTGGCATATGCCACTACCTAAGTGGCATATGCCAGTAGTAGTACTTTGGGTTATGAGGAATTCTCTCCCGTAGGTTCTCCAAGTCTCTCTTCCCCTCCTCGCAATTCACATCACATCGATCTGGAGTGTTTTATTTGTGAATCTGTGACTCGTGTTGAAATTCTGTGTGAAATGGAGTGAGGAGATATCAAGAATCAACAAAATCAATGAAAACAATGAATCCGTGTTTATTTCAGGTCACCAGACAACAGAAATCCATACATACCTTTGGAACTGGGCCACAAAACTAGTACTGGCATATGCCACTACCTAAGTGGCATATGCCAGTAGTAGTACTTTGGGTTATGAGGAATTCTCTCCCGTAGGTTCTCCAAGTCTCTCTTCCCCTCCTCGCAATTCACATCACATCGATCTGGAGTGTTTTATTTGTGAGTCTGTGACTCGTGTTGAAATTCTGTGCGAAATGGAGTTAGGAGACATCAAGAATCAACCAAATCAATGAAAATAATGAATCTGTGTTTAATTTAGGTCACCAGACAACAGAAATCCATACATTCCTTTGGAACTGGGCCACAAAACTACTACTGGCACTGAGTTGCTTTTGGCTCAGTGGCCAATTTTTGTGAAATCTCATTGGGATTTTTGCATTTTGCTCAACTGACATATGCCAGTAGTAGTACTTTGGGTTATGAGGAATTCTCTCCCACGGGGTCTCCAAGTCTTTTTTTTCTGCACTTCACATCACATCGATCTGGAGTGTTTTATTTGTGAGTCTGTGACTCGTGTTGAAGACACGAGTCACAGTGGCATATGCCACTTAGCTACTGGCAGGTCACCAGACAACAGAGTCCATGCATTCCTTTGGAACTGGGCCACAAAACTAGTACTGGCATATGCCACTAGCTAAGTGGCATATGCCAGTAGTAGTACTTTGGGTTATGAGCAATTCTCTCCCATGGGGTCTCCAGGTCTCTTTTTTTCTGCACTTCACATCACATCAATCTGGAGTGTTTTATTTGTGAGTCTGTGACTCATGTTGAAATTCTGTGTGAAATGGAGTTAGGAGACATCAAGAATCAACAAAATCAATGAAAATAATGAATCCATGTTTAATTGAGGTCACCAGACCACAGAAATCCATACATTCCTTTGGAACTGGGCCTCAAAACTAGTACTGGCATATGCCACTAGCTAAGTGGCATATGCCAGTAGTAGTACTTTGGGTTATGAGGAATTCTCTCCCATGGGGTCTCCAGGTCTCTTTTTTTCTGCACTTCACATCACATCGATCTGGAGTGTTTTATTTGTGAGTCTGTGACTCGTGTTGAAATTCTGTGTGAAATGGAGTTAGGAGACATCAAGAATCACCAAAATCAATGAAAATAATGAATCCGTGTTTAATTCAGGTCAACAGACAACAGAAATCCATACATTCCTTTGGAACTGGGCCACAAAACTAGTACTGGCATATGCCACTAACTAAGTGGCATATGCCAGTAGTAGTACTTTGGGTTATGAGGAATTCTCTCCCGTGGGTTCTCCAAGTCTCTCTTGCCCTCCTCGCAATTCACATCACATCGATCTGGAGTGTTTTATTTGTGAATCTGTGACTCGTGTTGAAATTCTGTGTGAAATGGAGTGAGGAGATATCAAGAATCAACAAAATCAATGAAAACAATGAATCCGTGTTTATTTCAGGTCACCAGACAACAGAAATCCATACATACCTTTGGAACTGGGCCACAAAACTAGTACTGGCATATGCCACTACCTAAGTGGCATATGCCAGTAGTAGTACTTTGGGTTATGAGGAATTCTCTCCCGTAGGTTCTCCAAGTCTCTCTTCCCCTCCTCGCAATTCACATCACATCGATCTGGAGTGTTTTATTTGTGAGTCTGTGACTCGTGTTGAAATTCTGTGCGAAATGGAGTTAGGAGACATCAAGAATCAACCAAATCAATGAAAATAATGAATCTGTGTTTAATTTAGGTCACCAGACAACAGAAATCCATACATTCCTTTGGAACTGGGCCACAAAACTACTACTGGCACTGAGTTGCTTTTGGCTCAGTGGCCAATTTTTGTGAAATCTCATTGGGATTTTTGCATTTTGCTCAACTGACATATGCCAGTAGTAGTACTTTGGGTTATGAGGAATTCTCTCCCACGGGGTCTCCAAGTCTTTTTTTTCTGCACTTCACATCACATCGATCTGGAGTGTTTTATTTGTGAGTCTGTGACTCGTGTTGAAGACACGAGTCACAGTGGCATATGCCACTTAGCTACTGGCAGGTCACCAGACAACAGAGTCCATGCATTCCTTTGGAACTGGGCCACAAAACTAGTACTGGCATATGCCACTAGCTAAGTGGCATATGCCAGTAGTAGTACTTTGGGTTATGAGCAATTCTCTCCCATGGGGTCTCCAGGTCTCTTTTTTTCTGCACTTCACATCACATCGATCTGGAGTGTTTTATTTGTGAGTCTGTGACTCATGTTGAAATTCTGTGTGAAATGGAGTTAGGAGACATCAAGAATCAACAAAATCAATGAAAATAATGAATCCATGTTTAATTGAGGTCACCAGACCACAGAAATCCATACATTCCTTTGGAACTGGGCCTCAAAACTAGTACTGGCATATGCCACTAGCTAAGTGGCATATGCCAGTAGTAGTACTTTGGGTTATGAGGAATTCTCTCCCATGGGGTCTCCAGGTCTCTTTTTTTCTGCACTTCACATCACATCGATCTGGAGTGTTTTATTTGTGAGTCTGTGACTCGTGTTGAAATTCTGTGTGAAATGGAGTTAGGAGACATCAAGAATCACCAAAATCAATGAAAATAATGAATCCGTGTTTAATTCAGGTCACCAGACAACAGAAATCCATACATTCCTTTGGAACTGGGCCACAAAACTAGTACTGGCATATGCCACTAACTAAGTGGCATATGCCAGTAGTAGTACTTTGGGTTATGAGGAATTCTCTCCCGTGGGTTCTCCAAGTCTCTCTTCCCCTCCTCGCAATTCACATCACATCGATCTGGAGTGTTTTATTTGTGAATCTGTGACTCGTGTTGAAATTCTGTGTGAAATGGAGTTAGGAGACATCAAGAATCAACCAAATCAATGAAAATAATTAATCTGTTTAATTTAGGTCACCAGACAACAGAAATTCATACATTCCTTTGGAACTGGGCCACAAAACTAGTACTGGCATATGCCACTAGCTAAGTGACATATGCCAGTAGTAGTACCTTGGGTTATGAGGAATTCTCTCCCGTGGGTTCTCCAAGTCTCTCTTCCCCTCCTCGCAATTCACATCACATCGATCTGGAGTGTTTTATTTGTGAATCTGTGACTCGTGTTGAAATTCTGTGTGAAATGGAGTTAGGAGACATCAAGAATCAACAAAATCAATGAAAACAATGAATCCATGTTTATTTCAGGTCACCAGACAACAGAAATCCATACATACCTTTGGAACTGGGCCACAAAACTAGTACTGGCATATGCCACTACCTAAGTGGCATATGCCAGTAGTAGTACTTTGGGTTATGAGGAATTCTCTCCCGTAGGTTCTCCAAGTCTCTCTTCCCCTCCTCGCAATTCACATCACATCGATCTGGAGTGTTTTATTTGTGAATCTGTGACTCGTGTTGAAATTCTGTGTGAAATGGAGTTAGGAGATATCAAGAATCAACAAAATCAATGAAAACAATGAATCCGTGTTTATTTCAGGTCACCAGACAACAGAAATCCATACATTCCTTTGGAACTGGGCCACAAAACTAGTACTGGCATATGCCACTAACTAAGTGGCATATGCCAGTAGTAGTACTTTGGGTTATGAGGAATTCTCTCCCGTGGGTTCTCCAAGTCTCTCTTGCCCTCCTCGCAATTCACATCACATCGATCTGGAGTGTTTTATTTGTGAATCTGTGACTCGTGTTGAAATTCTGTGTGAAATGGAGTTAGGAGACATCAAGAATCAACCAAATCAATGAAAATAATTAATCTGTTTAATTTAGGTCACCAGACAACAGAAATTCATACATTCCTTTGGAACTGGGCCACAAAACTAGTACTGGCATATGCCACTAGCTAAGTGACATATGCCAGTAGTAGTACCTTGGGTTATGAGGAATTCTCTCCCGTGGGTTCTCCAAGTCTCTCTTCCCCTCCTCGCAATTCACATCACATCGATCTGGAGTGTTTTATTTGTGAATCTGTGACTCGTGTTGAAATTCTGTGTGAAATGGAGTTAGGAGACATCAAGAATCAACAAAATCAATGAAAACAATGAATCCATGTTTATTTCAGGTCACCAGACAACAGAAATCCATACATACCTTTGGAACTGGGCCACAAAACTAGTACTGGCATATGCCACTACCTAAGTGGCATATGCCAGTAGTAGTACTTTGGGTTATGAGGAATTCTCTCCCGTAGGTTCTCCAAGTCTCTCTTCCCCTCCTCGCAATTCACATCACATCGATCTGGAGTGTTTTATTTGTGAATCTGTGACTCGTGTTGAAATTCTGTGTGAAATGGAGTTAGGAGATATCAAGAATCAACAAAATCAATGAAAACAATGAATCCGTGTTTATTTCAGGTCACCAGACAACAGAAATCCATACATTCCTTTGGAACTGGGCCACAAAACTAGTACTGGCATATGCCACTAACTAAGTGGCATATGCCAGTAGTAGTACTTTGGGTTATGAGGAATTCTCTCCCGTGGGTTCTCCAAGTCTCTCTTCCCCTCCTCGCAATTCACATCACATCGATCTGGAGTGTTTTATTTGTGAATCTGTGACTCGTGTTGAAATTCTGTGTGAAATGGAGTTAGGAGACATCAAGAATCAACCAAATCAATGAAAATAATTAATCTGTTTAATTTAGGTCACCAGACAACAGAAATTCATACATTCCTTTGGAACTGGGCCACAAAACTAGTACTGGCATATGCCACTAGCTAAGTGACATATGCCAGTAGTAGTACCTTGGGTTATGAGGAATTCTCTCCCGTGGGTTCTCCAAGTCTCTCTTCCCCTCCTCGCAATTCACATCACATCGATCTGGAGTGTTTTATTTGTGAATCTGTGACTCGTGTTGAAATTCTGTGTGAAATGGAGTTAGGAGACATCAAGAATCAACAAAATCAATGAAAACAATGAATCCATGTTTATTTCAGGTCACCAGACAACAGAAATCCATACATACCTTTGGAACTGGGCCACAAAACTAGTACTGGCATATGCCACTACCTAAGTGGCATATGCCAGTAGTAGTACTTTGGGTTATGAGGAATTCTCTCCCGTAGGTTCTCCAAGTCTCTCTTCCCCTCCTCGCAATTCACATCACATCGATCTGGAGTGTTTTATTTGTGAATCTGTGACTCGTGTTGAAATTCTGTGTGAAATGGAGTTAGGAGATATCAAGAATCAACAAAATCAATGAAAACAATGAATCCGTGTTTATTTCAGGTCACCAGACAACAGAAATCCATACATTCCTTTGGAACTGGGCCACAAAACTAGTACTGGCATATGCCACTAGCTAAGTGGCATATGCCAGTAGTAGTACTTTGGGTTATGAGGAATTCTCTCCCGTAGGTTCTCCAAGTCTCTCTTCCCCTCCTCGCAATTCACATCACATCGATCTGGAGTGTTTTATTTGTGAGTCTGTGACTCGTGTTCAAATTCTGTGCGAAATGGAGTTAGCAGACATCAAGAATCAACCAAATCAATGAAAATAATGAATCTGTGTTTAATTTAGGTCACCAGACAACAGAAATCCATACATTCCTTTGGAACTGGGCCACAAAACTACTACTGGCACTGAGTTGCTTTTGGCTCAGTGGCCAATTTTTGTGAAATCTCAGTGGGATTTTTGCATTTTGCTCAACTGACATATGCCAGTAGTAGTACTTTGGGTTATGAGGAATTCTCTCCCACGGGGTCTCCAAGTCTTTTTTTTCTGCACTTCACATCACATCGATCTGGAGTGTTTTATTTGTGAGTCTGTGACTCGTGTTGAAGACACGAGTCACAGTGGCATATGCCACTTAGCTACTGGCAGGTCACCAGACAACAGAGTCCATACATTCCTTTGGAACTGGGCCACAAAACTAGTACTGGCATATGCCACTAGCTAAGTGGCATATGCCAGTAGTAGTACTTTGGGTTATGAGGAATTCTCTCCCATGCGGTCTCTAAGTCTTTTTTTTCTGCACTTCTCATCACATTGATCTGGAGTGTTTTATTTGTGAGTCTGTGACCCGTGTTGAAATTCTGTGTGAAATGGAGTTAGGAGACATCAAGAATCAACAAAATTAATGAAAACAATGAACCCGTGTTTATTTCAGGTCACCAGACAACAGAAATCCATACATACCTTTGGAACTTGGCCACAAAACTAGTACTGGCATATGCCACTACCTAAGTGGCATATGCCAGTAGTAGTACTTTGGGTTATGAGGAATTCTCTCCAGTAGGTTCTCCAAGTCTCTCTTCCCCTCCTCGCAATTCACATCACATCGATCTGGAGTGTTTTATTTGTGAATCTGTGACTCGTGTTGAAATTCTGTGTGAAATGGAGTGAGGAGATATCAAGAATCAACAAAATCAATGAAAACAATGAATCCGTGTTTATTTCAGGTCACCAGACAACAGAAATCCATACATACCTTTGGAACTGGGCCACAAAACTAGTACTGGCATATGCCACTACCTAAGTGGCATATGCCAGTAGTAGTACTTTGGGTTATGAGGAATTCTCTCCCGTAGGTTCTCCAAGTCTCTCTTCCCCTCCTCGCAATTCACATCACATCGATCTGGAGTGTTTTATTTGTGAATCTGTGACTCGTGTTGAAATTCTGTGTGAAATGGAGTTAGGAGACATCAAGAATCAACCAAATCAATGAAAATAATTAATCTGTTTAATTTAGGTCACCAGACAACAGAAATTCATACATTCCTTTGGAACTGGGCCACAAAACTAGTACTGGCACTGAGTTGCTTTTGGCTCAGTGGCCAATTTTTGTGAAATCTCATTGGGATTTTTGCATTTTGCTCAACTGACATATGCCAGTAGTAGTACTTTGGGTTATGAGGAATTCTCTCCCACGGGGTCTCCAAGTCTTTTTTTTCTGCACTTCACATCACATCGATCTGGAGTGTTTTATTTGTGAGTCTGTGACTCGTGTTGAAGACACGAGTCACAGTGGCATATGCCACTTAGCTATTGGCAGGTCACCAGACAACAGAGTCCATACATTCCTTTGGAACTGGGCCACAAAACTAGTACTGGCATATGCCACTAGCTAAGTGGCATATGCCAGTAGTAGTACTTTGGGTTATGAGGAATTCTCTCCCATGCGGTCTCTAAGTCTTTTTTTTCTGCACTTCTCATCACATTGATCTGGAGTGTTTGATTTGTGAGTCTGTGACCCGTGTTGAAATTCTGTGTGAAATGGAGTTAGGAGACATCAAGAATCAACAAAATTAATGAAAACAATGAATCCGTGTTTATTTCAGGTCACCAGACAACAGAAATCCATACATACCTTTGGAACTTGGCCACAAAACTAGTACTGGCATATGCCACTACCTAAGTGGCATATGCCAGTAGTAGTACTTTGGGTTATGAGGAATTCTCTCCCGTAGGTTCTCCAAGTCTCTCTTCCCCTCCTCGCAATTCACATCACATCGATCTGGAGTGTTTTATTTGTGAATCTGTGACTCGTGTTGAAATTCTGTGTGAAATGGAGTGAGGAGATATCAAGAATCAACAAAATCAATGAAAACAATGAATCCGTGTTTATTTCAGGTCACCAGACAACAGAAATCCATACATACCTTTGGAACTGGGCCACAAAACTAGTACTGGCATATGCCACTAGCTAAGTGGCATATGCCAGTAGTAGTACTTTGGGTTATGAGGAATTCTCCCATGGGGTCTCCAAGTCTTTTTTTTCTGCACTTCTCATCACATCGATCTGGAGTGTTTTATTTGTGAGTCTGTGACTCGTGTTGAAATTCTGTGTGAAATGGAGTTAGGAGACATCAAGAATTAACAAAATCAATGAAAATAATGAATCCGTGTTTAATTCAGGTCACCAGACAACAGAAATCCATACATTCCTTTGGAACTGGGCCACAAAACTAGTACTGGCATATGCCACTAGCTAAGTGGCATATGCCAGTAGTAGTACTTTGGGTTATGAGGAATTCTCTCCCGTGGGTTCTCCAAGTCTCTCTTCCCCTCCACGCAATTCACATCACATCGATCTGAAATGTTTTATTTGTGAGTCTGTGACCCGTGTTGAAATTCTGTGTGAAATGGAGTTAGGAGACATCAAGAATCAACAAAATCAATGAAAATAATGAATCCGTGTTTAATTCAGGTCACCAGACAACAGAAATCCATACATTCCTTTGGAACTGGGCCACAGAACTAGTACTGGCATATGCCACTAGCTAAGTGGCATATGCCAGTAGTAGCACTTTGGGTTATGAGGAATTCTCTCCCGTGGGTTATCCAAGTCTCTCTTCCCCTCCTCGCAATTCACATCACATCGATCTGGAGTGTTTTATTTGTGAATCTGTGACTCGTGTTGAAATTCTGTGTGAAATGGAGTTAGGAGACATCAAGAATCAACAAAATCAATGAAAATAATGAATCTGTGTTTAATTTAGGTCACCAGACAACATAAATTCATACATTCCTTTGGAACTGGGCCACAAAACTAGTACTGGCATATGCCACTAGCTAAGTGGCATATGCCAGTAGTAGTACTTTGGGTTATGAGGAATTCTCTCCCATGGGGTCTCCAAGTCTTCCACCACCACCACCCCACCCCTAATTCAGGTCACCGGACAACAGAACCTCATACATTCCTTTGGAACTGAGACACTAGTGGCATATGCCACAAAACTACCACTGGCAAACGCCACTCATTTACTTTTGGCTCAGTGGCCACTTTGCAATCTCTCATTGGGATTTGTGCATTTAGACAATCCCAATCCCATCAACGGAACGCAAAACAGTGACACACACATTCCTAAGGTTTGATTCATTAATAGAGCGCAATCACACATTAAATCATATATGATATCTGGCTACTATTTATGTTCAGGAAATATTGACGTTTTGGGTTCAAATAGTTCCTTCATTACATTAAAGGATAACTACCGTTTTTTACAACCTGGACCTTATTTCTAGCAAAATATATGGTCATTTACTCACCCAGATAACTTTGGTGTCATTTGAAGTTGTTCGGACGAAATTAGATCCAGTGTAGCGCCGATATATCCATATAATGCGAGTGACGGGGCACCGAAGCGCAGCCTTTATGAGCATTATCTGCCATGAAACTAGTTCATTTCACCAATATTTTGTTATGAAATGCTAGCGCTATTCCCCTCTGAGTCCGGGCTCGTCTATTGTCAACATCCGGGGTCTGTAGGTTGACCTACTACCTCTGACCTGGAGGATGTCGTCTCTGAGCTGCGCGCGCACCCACGACAGCCCGGCCTGTTTACCTGTAGCTGCTACTGCTAGTTTGACCCCAGATGTTGATAACAGACGAGCCCGGACTCAGAGGGGAATAGCGCTAGCGTATCATGACAAAATATTAGTGAAATGAACTAGTTTCGTGGCAGATAATGCGTTATATAGAGGCTGTGTGTCGCTGCCCCGTCACTCGCATTATATGGATATATCGGCGCTACGCTGGATCTAATTTCGTCCGAACGACTCCAAATGACACCAAAGTTATCTGGGTGAGTAAATGACCATATATTTTGCTAGAAATAAGGTCCAGGTTGTAAAAAACGGTAGTTATCCTTTAACTATATGCAACTAGTGGCTCGGTAGCTCAGTGGAATGATCAAGCTGTGGTCTGACGGGAGTTAGCCTTCGGGGCTAACAGTCAGAAAGCCTTTCACACGTGTGGTTAAAGCCACTACCAAACTTTCATGAAATGCTACTCGTAGCTTAGTGGCATATGCCACTGCTGGCTCAACATAGCAATGTAGATATAGGAATGTGTAAGTTTCTGTGGTCAGTTCTGTCAAAATATATTTGTATGATTCTGGGTGGAAGGTTTGATTTAGTAGTAGAGCGGATCACACATTATATCATATATGATATCTGGCAACTAGGTAGGTCTAGGAAAGCATGATGTTGTGGGTTAAAATACATTAACTCAATGCAACTAGTAGCTAAGTGGAATTTACAAGCAGTGGTCTCACAGCAGTTGTCAGCCTTCAGTCAGAAAACCTTTCACGTGTGGTTAATGTAGCAAAGGATCTATTTTAACCCAAGACATCATGCTTGATAATTAGCTGAGCCTCTACCAAATCATATCACATTGATCTGTTATCACTTCATTCAGATCAGTGAAACAAAAGTCCAGAATAAAATATATTCTGATAAGAGTCTGGAAGGAGTTTTTATTTGTGAATCTGTGACTCGTGTTGAAATTGTGTGTGAAGTGGAGACAATAAAAAAATAATGAATATGTGTTTAATTCATGTCAAAACAAAGAATACAGGCTTTAATAAAGCGACAAAACATTGATTTTAAAGAGCTTGAACCTCCCTCATGCCGGTGCTTTCTGTGAAATGAAACTAAAGAGGCATGCTTCATTCTCACTGCATGTTTGCAGAGTAGAACAAAAGAATGAATGAAACCTTCTGCTGGCTACAGTATGTACTAGAGAGTAAGTGGATAACATAGACTGGAATCCACAGCTAAATGATTTATTGTTATGTATACGATGTGAAAGCAAAAATGAGACTGGGGCTAAATGTTGGTGAGAAGCCGTCATATCAGAGAGGAAAAGTATGTAACGATACTTTGTTGTTCACCAGAGCAGAGGTTCCCAACCCCTGGGCTGCACCGGACGACAGAAACTCATACATTCCTTCATGCCACTGAGACACTACTGGCATATGCCACAAAACTTACTACTGGTATATGCCACTGAGTTACTTTTAGCTCAGTTACTTGGTCATGTGTCTCACCGTCACCTTCCCTCCCCCGGAGCGCAGCGGAGAGGGCCGGACTGTTTGATTAGTAACTGATCAAATTATCATAATCGATGGTAGAAATCCAGGATTAAACCAAATAGCATTTAAAGGTCCCATATTATACTGTTTTTCATCAATTTCACACAGCTGTCAGAGGTCCAACAACACTGTATTCGGAATGTATTGCCCCAAACCCATCCGTGGTCCTGAACTTCAGCTGTCTCAAAGTGGCTCAAGTGAGCTCTACTGAGAGCAGGCTGTTTCTGTGCCTGCAGCTTTAATGCTAATGAGCTCCGTCCTGCCACACGCCCCTCTCAGGAAGAGGATGCCGTTCACGCTAGCGGTAGCATGTGTTAATGTTTACGGTGGATGTATCGCTATGGCTCGCTGAGATGCTGTCGTTCAACCACACCAGTTTGACCCAGAATCGGACCCAGAAGGAGAGGCTCAGAAAAATACAGACTCTGCGGCTGCAGCAGGACTCCCCGACACAACCACCCGGCTCCCATCCCCCACTGACCTGCAACAGGTAACATCTAAAAACAGCTAGCGAAAGCTGTATTTGTCTCCAACACAGTCTCCAAACTCTTGGACACTGTCCGCATAGTCTCTGTCTCCAGTCTGCACATGTCTCCAGACTTTTTACTGTGACAACCGAGCTCCCTCGTAATATTATTAACATTAAACTCGCTTCAAACGCCGTTGCATAGCGGACCGAAGCGGAGCTAACTAGTTAGCCAGTTCAAGCTGACTTCACCATACTCGTAGGCAACTGTAAATACTATCAAAACGTGGTGACACTCACCTGTGGCTCGGGTGCAGTTGCTGGGTCCCGTGTGGTCGGGACTGATCCTTTTAGGAGGGTCAGTGTCGAGGCAGAGCCAGCTTAGTACTGACCCTCGTTACTGAAGCAGTGAAGTGGTTAGCACACACAGAAGGACTTACAGGAACCGTAGCCGGCACGTTGTCGTTAAAAATGAAACGCGACCACTGTCCCTTCTGTAGCTGGGACAGAGTATAGGCACTTATGTTGATTTTTACAAACAAAAACAGAGCACTTCTTGTTGCGCTTCGACATGGTGCTTTCGATAGCGTAATGGCGGATCTCCGAGACGGTAGTGCTGCACCTGGTGGGTGGACACTGTGGGTGGGATTATTCAAATGACGTCGACGACCGAAGCCAAATTTGACTCGCTCATCTGGAAACTGCAGGCAAGACACCGTCAGAAATCTGTATCTCACTCAAAAAAGGCAGCACCATAGACCCAAAATAATACCCCAAATCTCAGAAAAAGAGAGTTTTTCATAATATGACACCTTTAACTTCTGGTTCATCTTTACTGTGACACATGATGAAGAGGATGAGGGTGTCAGTCCTGTCAGGGACTTCTTAATAAATTACTTTAACATTTAAAATGGCTAATTTCATATTATACATAATAGAGCAGAAGTGAACATAATTATGTACATTTTCATTCACATTTTATACTCTTGCATAGTGCATTGATAATAACTCAGCCTACTGTATATCTGATTGTATAGCATTTCATTCAAAGTTGTATATTTACAGTTGTACAGCACCAGGGACCAGATACATTAAACTCTGTACATTCAGTGTCTGCATCTCATCAGGTTTATGAAGCCGTGTGTGCACGTGGTTCTGTTTTATAAATCTCAAACATCGTAGAAGTGAATAGCTCTGCCTGCTAACTGTCGATGTAAAGAACAGACTGAGGCTGAAACCCTGAAAATGAAACCAAGTTGTAATAAACTGTAGTTTTTCTAAAACTCATTCACTTTCTCCACCTTAAAATATCACCCACGAACACACATTGCTACGGCCTGCGGACATTTTTTTTGACAATAAAGAGGTTGTGAAGAGAGAGAGGGGACAGCTGGGCGAGTGAGCTTAGACAGAAACAGAGAGAGAGAGGTGACAAAGTGGAAAGAGATAAAAAGAGAAAGATATCTGACAGAGAGGCCAGAGATGTGACTTTTCAAATTAGATTAAGACTAAAAAATATCTTGTTTTACTTTAACTGTAGTATTTATAAGCAGTACATAAACATGTATTATACACAGTATGTAAAACAAACTCAAACTGCTGCTGTAACTGGTGAAAAAACTGTTACGGGTTAGGTCAAGTGATTGATAACAGCTGTGATCATGTTTAATGATTTGAGTTTTCTACCTGCTCCGAAAAAAATCCTGGAATTTCCAGAAAAATTTCAATAAAATTCCAGAAAAAATCCGAAAAAAAATTCCAGGGGAAATCCTAAAAAAATCTGGGAATTTCCCAAAAAATTCTGGGGAAAATCAGAGAAAAATAAAAAAATAATCAGAAAAAGTTCCAGAAAAAAAACATAAACTCAATACTTTTTGTCCAGTCTTCACTACAATCTGTTAAATGAATCTGGACAGACACGTGTTCTGGAAAGGTCTCCAAAAAAAGAAAAAAAAATCTGGATTTTGGAGTTAGTTGAACCAATGTTAAAATGATAAAGTTATTTTTCAATAGACATATTTTTTGTTTTTGTGTGAAAAAAGGGTGGGTGGTGGCAGTGGGGCTCATTGGGTGCTCAGCACCCCTAAAGCTCTGACCCTAGAATCGCCCCTGAGATACACTACTAATAAATGTAATTTATTAATCACTTTAATCGATTAATAAAGCACTCGTGAATGGGGCACCACCTCCGTTATTTTATCTATTTGAATAATCTGGAGGGAATTAATCAAACTCGACTGGACAAGGTTAACTTGGAACAATTCTAATCAATTTCAGATCAATTTATTCAATCTCATAACTGAAGCAGTGACTTCTACACAGTTTCCATCGGTTCTCCACATTAAAACAAACCTGCACAGACAACGACATACGGTTAAATATGTTTATTGACTAAATAATTCAGAGTAAATAAATGAAATGGCAATTTAAACGAATGATGACAGGTAACAGAAAGATGCAGAGTCTGTAATAACTAAAGTAATGAGATTATTAGTCATTTGAATTCTAACGAAACTCTGACCGAATTTCTCTTAAGCTCAAAGGATCTGAATCAAAGCCAAAGACACCAACTCGTATTTCATGTGTGAATCCAGCAGGATGAGTGATGGTTAGCCTACTTTATTTGAAGAGTTGTGGAGACAGCAGGCTGCGGCTTTCGTCTCCAGCGGGTGTTTTGTAGCTCAACTGCAGGCTGGCAGTCTCGGTCCAATAGCCAGAGGAATGTTGCGGCTCGTCCGGTGCCCGGTGGGTGACGACCTCGGTCCGATGTCGTAGGAAGAGCACAGCTCGTCCAGTACCCAGCCGGTGACGATCTTGGTCCAATGCCCAGTGGAATGGCACCGCTAGTGAGCATTGGGGGCAGAGCCGGTTTGGCTTGGCAAAGAGTCTGTCTTTCATTGGAAACCGCTTGCACGGTTCTTGAAACAGCCAGTAGGCCTAGCTGCAACGTCGTGAAGATGATCTTAATGAAGATGATGGTCTTCTTTTGTCGCTTTGAGTGGTGGTTCTTAGGCTCTGACTTATAAACTAATTTAACTTCTTGACTAAAATAACTGAAGGATTTTCCGTTGCGATCAGATCATCCTCTGTTACTTAATACAAGAGAATTTAAATTAAAGTTCATTTCCTCTAAATCAGGT
The DNA here is from genome assembly GCF_965226575.1 of Pagrus pagrus. Taxonomy (NCBI): domain Eukaryota; kingdom Metazoa; phylum Chordata; class Actinopteri; order Spariformes; family Sparidae; genus Pagrus; species Pagrus pagrus. Next base: position 549,722 of record NC_140187.1, on the reverse strand, counting down.
TACGATATTTAACTGGATAAAACAAATTAAAGCAGAACTCCATTCTGGTAGAAACTTAATAAAAGTTGAAGTACTTAAAAGAAATTAATCAATACAGCGGAAAATAAAAGAGTGAGAAACACGTAACGTATGAGCAATTCTCCTGAGAGCGCTGTCTTGAAACTAGCGTAAAACAAAAGAAGGTAACTAGAAAAGAGTTACAAAAGATTACAAGAGAAGAGAGCGAGAGAGAGCCGTCTCTGGAACTCCCAAGCATCAGGAACATTGACTCATTCTCCACCTTCAAATCCCATCTGGAAACTTTCACAAATTCGTTGTGAGTTTAAATTCACTGCACAAATTACTGGCTCTGGCAGGTAATACACTGAGCAAATTATGTATTTTCCGTAACCTACATTATATGCCACACATTGGTAAGGAGAGAGGGCGGACAGTCCCTTGTGGTGGTACAAACCTTCCCTCTCTACATTCTTTCTGTTGCATTCTGGCACATCCTTCAAAAGTATATTTTTCAGGGATAACTGTTGGAAATGTTGTCGGAGCTTCGGCACAAACCAAACATTCATTTGGAGTCATATCTTTCACTGTATACCAAGCCCACTTATACCACCCGTTATGCACTGCTTGTTCCCATTTTCTGTTTGCTAGTGGTCTGAAGCCCCTCTGATTTACCTCAGGGATTGGTCTTCTCACCCATATTGGTCTAGTTTTTAGTGTCAGTGTAGTTGTCAAAGTTGACTTTGTGGTTAGAGTTGGTTTTGGGGTCGTCACTGTTGTCGTAATTATAATTGGTGTCGTTGTTACAGTTGTTTCAGTGGTTACAAGTGGTTCAATCGTTGTAGTCTGTTCCATGTTGCCAATTAGATAATGAGTTGTATTTAATGCAAGTTTAAAGTCAATATCAGTCACATTGTCTAAAGAAGTCCAATTCATTGCAGTTGTTCTGCTTCCCCATGTTTTGCTTGTGTGAATAAACTCCAGTGTATATTCCTTACTTGGGTCTATAACTGTGTGGTTTACCTCAAAGATCCAATCTCCTGCTCCGCCCTACACTTTTACCTCACAAATATCAGTACCCCAAGTTGTAAAAACTCCATGTAAATAATGTTCCCTCCAGTCACACATCAGAGTGTCCCACGTGTTGGTTTCTGTAGCGTCTTTAAGAAGAATGACATTACGAATCGCACCATATGTTAGGTTTTGGGCAGATATGTATTTTCTCACCTTCTCGACTCTCTTATCTACTTTGGTGTTTTGCATTCTTGGCATTAGCATGAGATCAAAAACTTAAGGAACTGTCACATTCTTGGGTTTCAATGCAGAAGTAATTGTGTCATTGGGTGTTAATGTTGTTTTTATTTGTATTCAATACTTTTCCTGTCTCCTTTCTCTCTGATACACCATAAATTGACATTTGACTAATTTCTCTGTTAACATGGTTTGTGGTTGCATCATACTCATCTGATTCATGTCTTTTGGTTTCCTTGCTGCATGGCCTCTCTGGCGGCCGCTCCTCTCATGCGTGATTCTCGGGCGGCTTGCCCTCCGTCAGTTGTTGTCCCTGCAGTTGACCCTCGGGCGGCTTGCCCTCCATCGGATGTTGTCCCTGCAGTTGACCCTTGGGCGGCTTGCCCTCCATCGGTTGTTGCTCCTGCGGTTGACTCCCTGACATCGCCCATGCCAGGCAGCTTGTTGCCATCAGCAGGTGCACCAGTAGTCTCTGGTACACTCACATTTTGGTCAGATTCCTTCTTTGTTACGGGTTGTGCCTTAGTGCAATGGTTCAGGTGGTGCCATGTTGTGCTTCCCTCCACCTGCACGGCTGTTGGCGTTGCCCGTACCACTGTGTAGGGACCCTCTCGCCTTGGTTGATGCCACTTTCGTTGGAAGACCTTGACGTAGACCTTGTCCCCCGGCACCACTGTGCTCTCTGTCACCAGACAGGGAACTCTGTTTTTTTCCTGTAGGTAGATAGCTTCATGTATCGTAGTTAGGTGTTTCATATACTCTTTTAACTCCCTTTGCAATTGTTCAAGCGGGGGTCCCTTGTGGGGCCCCCTCAAATAAGGCACAGGCATGGATCGACCCGTGAGCATTTCATGCGGTGTTAGATGCTTGATTCTGTTAGTTTGCATGCAATAGCTCATTAGTACATGTGGTAGAGCATCTTCCCAGTTTAGTTTTGTGCTCGCACAGATTTTGTTAAGCTTTGCTTTCAACGTTCTTTTATCGGTTGATTATTACCAGCATGTATCTTTTCCCTTGCACAGTTTTTATCATGTCAACATAATCCATCACAAGATGTTTAAAGGGTCCTTCTGGTACTGGAATATGACCTACTGGTGTAGTTATTCCTTTTTTTACATTGCTTTGAGCACAAATTTCACACTGACCCAATACCTCATCAACCATTGACTGCAGGTATTGCGACCAATAACCTTGTTGCTTTATTTTCTTTATCACTTCCCCCCTCACACAGTGATCCACACTGTGCGAGTCAGATATCAACAAAATCAACAATGACACCGGTGCAACCAACAACCAACAAACCTTCATGAGACCGCCTTAGTCCCTTCTCAACCTGAGATGCCCCTCTCCGCTGCCAAATAGCGTGTTCGCTAGATCCTGCTTACTGCTGTATCATAATAATGTCCTCTGTGGTGGCAACTGGCTCTAGTGACACAACAGGTGTTAGAATGGCCACTTGGCTCTTTGTGACAAGTTTTGCTGCCTCGTCTGCTGCATTGTGTTCTGCATCAAAACTGCAGATGCATACATGTTATGTCGATTGGATACATACAGAAAAAATGGTTTGTCATAATCAGGTACTGCTAATGCGGGCGCTGTTTGCATTTCCTGTTTGATAGTTTCAAATGCTACTACTGCTTCATTTGTCCATCGCAATTGAGCATTTAAAGTCCTTGTCCCTGCCTCTTTTATGAGTTCTCTCAGTGCTGCTGTTTTTACTGCATAGTCTTCTATCCAGTCTGAACTGAACCCAGTCATCCCTAAAAGTGTCATCATCTGTCCTACTGTCTGTGGTTGTGGTGCTTTCCCCACCCCCTCTAGTTGTGCCGGTGCTACAGATATAGCTCCATCAGAGATTACTCTTCCCAAGTAATTAACCTGGGGTTGACAATATTGCAATTTAGCTTGTGAAGCTTTGTGTCCCCCCTTAGTATTTTTATTTTGTTGTTATTGTTGTTTTATTGTAAGGTGACCTTGAGTGCCATGAAAGGCGCCTCCAAATAAAATGTATTATTATTAATATTATTATTAGAGCGTTTTGTTATGGGCAGGGCTGCCAGCTTCATCTCAGAGTAGATAACAAGTGTGAAAACTCACAGAAACTAACTAAAACTAAACTATCATTTTAAATGTTTCAAAATCATGTTTCACCTTTCCCAGAATTTCACCATGGCTTAATATGTGGACTTTGTCTAACACGAAATCACATGGCATCGCTAAATCATTTAACATTCAAAAGAAAAATTTAAACTTGAACGAAACATCTAAGCACACTTGATTATACAGTAGAACTCATCACTTATACACATTTATTTTAGTTCTAGCCTTATACTTATTAAACAGGGTGACAGAGACATTTACTGGTAATAATCAAAAGCGTAGTAAAGAAAAGGTCCTCTGAAAGTTTGTCCCAATCATACTGGGACTCACCATCAGGAGGTGCTGTGGCTCCACCGAACACAGGACATTTTAACACAGAAAACTTGATCTCAGCCAAATTTCATTGCAGAGAAATGCGGGAAAAATCTGTTTTATGAACTTCTTTTCCTGAATCATAATATGTCGGGACCAAAAAGATCAGGTTTTGGCTTAATAGTTATTTAAAACTTTGTTGAAATCTGGATAAGTGTAGGGACCTCAAAGAAAAACAAGAGTGTACATTTCTGAGCTGTCAGCCAAGCATTAGGGAAGAAAAGGGGGGGGGAGTACCTGTTAGTCTCATTTACAATTGCAAAGACATTCAATTGTCACAAGGAAGTCCTCTGGTCCTCTGATGTTTGGAGAGCGTGGATTCACTTGTGATCAGATGAATCTCACTTGACCTTTTAAGGAGAGAGTGTGAGTGTCTCCGGTTGAGTGGTGGTAAATTCAGTTCTGAACTTATGAATGGGCCTCTGAAGATGAGTGCAGATACCAGGAACTGGCATGTCTGTCAAGCATCCAAAGTGATGTCTTTATTCTTAAGAAAATAAAGTTCCTCTGTCCAGACAGAGGAAATCGGAGACTGGATGGAGGGAGGGTTTCCTGGTACAGGGGGTCACGAGGTCAGTTAAGCTATAAAAGATGTTTACCCCACAGAGAAACAAGGCCTCAATTAATAGTTCAGACGAGAGGCATGTGTCCCTACAGCTGTGATTGTCTGAGCTGCAGGATGTGATCAGACGGCTCCTTTACTGTCAGAGGACGGTCACATGTTAATGCTGCAGTGTTGACAGACTTTCAGGAGGAGACACATAAAGACAGGAGGGACTTTCTAACACATTTTAAGTGTTTCTCACACAAGAGTCTGACAGGACGTCTGTCGACTGCTTCAGAGGACAACATCTGATTCTGATCCGCTTCTAACATCTGTGACTCACAATCATGAAGCTGACAGGTGTGCAGCAGCTGTCTGAAACTGTGGTGCTACCAGCTACATGCTAACACCAGCATGGGGAGCATACGTCAGTCCGACGGCCCAAAAGTCCGACCGCCCATCTCTCCGACTACTCATTAATCCGACTTTTATAGGCCCATTGGCCCGACTGCCCATTGCTCCGACCAAAATAATCTCTATATTCCGACCAGGGCTAATTTATTCATAAAATAATCAGAGCACAAAAGTTACCCGGGCCATGCCCCCCCCTGGTTCTGCAGTGTATGATTCGGGGTCACCTCTAGTGTTAACAAAAGTCAAAACTAACGGAACATAACTGCAGCCTACCCAGCACCCCTCAAAACAAACTCCGGTATATGGTTATTGTCCCCAGCACTTTTCAAAATAAACTGACGCCCCACTTGTGCAGCCGTCTTGTCTGTGGATTTCACAGGACAAAATGTCATCATTTTTTTTATTTTTTAACTTTAGTTTCTTTTGGATTTTTGTGCATATTATGGGGCCGTTTTGGTCCGTGTTTGTAAGTCTTTTTTTTCCTGGATAACATTTTCTAAAGTTGCAACATTTGGGGTCGGAGTGTGTGATTGAAATCCACCACGGTCTGCTTCCCGTTCAAGGCATCTCCTCCTTCGGATGCCGAGACATTGTGTTTATTAATTAAGCTTTCACTGACTGTATCACATCTGTGCACGTCTTAAAAAATAAAAGGAACAGGAGCAGGACCCACGCGCTTTTGACTACACTGTGGCGCCGTCAAAATACAGGAGATTAAGTTGATATCTCAGTCTATCCTGCTTCTGGGCCGGATTAGTCGGTCTAATACACTGTCGTAATTACTGGGAGTTGTAACACCGGGCATACTTAAGTCGGGATGGGAGGTCGGACTAATGGACGAAAAAATATAGAAATGTATGGTCGGAGAAATGGGAAGTCAAAATTTTGGGTAGTCGGAGAAATGGGAAGTCGGACAAATGGGAAGTCGGAGAAATGGGAAGTCGGACAGACGCCATGCGCCCCACCAGCATGCTAACATGTTTGTGTCTCCATCTTAGTTTAGCATGTTAGCAGCATAGCTTACAATATCAGTCTGTCCGCCATTTTGTTCCCAACAAATCTCCTCATCTCTGTGACGTTCATGTTCCCCTCAAGATGAACTGAAATCACTGTGACGATTCTCTGACTTCATCTAGCGCCACCATCAGGTCCACATGTCCATGTGTCCAGTACCTGTAGAACTAATGACATCATCAGCCTCAGCTCAACTCTGTGTTTACTGATGTTAGCATGCTAACATGATAAACTAAGATAGTGAAGGTGGTAAACATTATGTCTGCTGAACATTAGCATGTTAGCATTGTCACTGTGAGCATGTTAGCAATGTCACTGTGAGCATGTTAGCAATGGACGACTGAAACTGCCAAAATGAAAAACAATAAAAATTTAGATTCAACTAAAATGATATTATTAACAGTAACATTTATGATATCATCAGGTTCGTGCTGTCGATCACATCAGTTTGGAGGTTTTCTCATTTTCTCTGTTTGAAGAAAAAGAAGATAAAAACAAAGTTCATTCTGACCAAACGTCCTGCAAATATAATCATTCATATGTGTTGATGCTGATCGTGGCCTCAGCTGTGTGATGTACACACACACACACACACAGGTTTCTTTAATGGGATTCCAGAGGTGAGATCGATGTGAGATCCTGCGGCTGTTGTTGAGACGCCCCGAGACTTCATTTTCATCTCATTTCACAGAACAGCAGAACCCGCAGCAGGACGGAGCATCAACGGGCCGACAGCTGGTCAGTGTGTCAATCAACCTGATCGATCTGAAATGCAAGGCTGATGAATGAGACCCACACACACACACACACACACACACACACACAGACTCTCTCTCTCACTCACACACACACACACACACACACACACACCCATACACACACACACACTCACACAGACTCTCTCTCTCACTCACACACACACACACACACACACACACACTCTCACACACACACACACACACACACACACACACACACACACACACTCACACAGACTCTCTCTCTCACTCACACACACACACACACACACACACACTCTCACACACACACACACACACACACACGTTGTGCCTCCCAGAGAGTTTCAATCTGTAACATACAGTGAACGGACCTCGGGGGTAACACAGTGTGTGTGTGGGTCTCATTCATGTGTGAGTGTCGCTCTGCACACAGAAACCAGATCCGTCTACTAGAAGTCATGTTCATATTGGACTCGTGTTCCAAACGTTGATTTTTTGAGTAAATTAAATGTTGGTTCTGACCCGGGAGGTCGGTCGGATCAGGATGGTGGATGTACCAAGTTCAGGACTTTGACACCAGAGGCTGACGTCCTGTAAGGCTCAGATTTAATCCATCGGCCTCGGCATCACTTCATGTTTGAACTGCTCACTGACACCGACACAGAACAGAACCAACGTTCAGATTCTGTTTCCTTCTGTTGTTGTTCAAATTATAAACATGTCAACAGAATCATCTGTGTGAGTATTTTACTTCCTCTCTGCAGGAAGCTAAAGGCTACATTAGCTGCTACTAGTGGTTTCAATTTCCCATCTGTCAGCATTGTATTGTCGGTAACGTAGGCAGGAGACCAGACCAGATATCTAAATACTAGGGCTGCCCCCAAATAGTCGACCAAGCACTGGTCGGCCAAAAAATCATTAGCAGACCAAAACTTCATTGGTCGATTGGTCACAGAAAAAAAGCCAAAAACATTTGGAGCCGTGTCTTGTCAAAATTAAGTCAAAATCTATGTGACTGGCGGCTGGTCTGTGTATAAAAGGCTGGAGGGCTTTTAATTTGAAGGGCCAGACACAGGAGGTCGTGACACTCACTCACTGTCAGTGTTTGGTTTTTTTTACACGGCAGGTCCCTTCGACATCGCGGTTAGACACTTAACAATTAATAGCCAACCATGTCAGGAAAGACGTCTAAAATATGGGATCATTTTGAAAAGAAGAAGGATGACCCCCCCCGAGTGGGGCGTAACATGAAGGGGAAAGCTCCATGTTACACCGCACTTGGGGATCGACGCAGGACTGGCAGGACTGCTACTGCTAGGCTACTGCTAACGTGAGTTGTTGTGTACACACACGATGTTCTCAATGCTCGTGTTCATGTGTAGAGACCCTGGTGATGCTACGAGCAAAGTTTCATGTTGTGTCGAGTCTTCTTAGTGTTTTAAAAATAGCGATTTTGATGCTACAGAAAGTTGCCCCGTGCACCTCCATTGTAAATGAGTTTGACCTGGAAACGAAACTACGGTGAATCTTAAAAGTGGGCTTTTTCCTCGTAATTATGCTTTTACACAAAGGTTTGACTCGTGTTCATTCACAAAATAAGCCGAGGTTGCATTTTGGCAACAGTTACACCTTAAACATGTAAGTAGCCTAGCTACCTGCCCATGGCGGCCCGAACGTTTCAAAGCAGAGATAAATACATTTTATTATTGTTATATGGGCTAATATTAGACTATATATATACATATATATATATATATATATATATATATATATATATATATATATGCGTCGATTAGTCGACTAATCGCTCTAAATGACGACCACTGGTCGACCAAGAAAATCCTTGGTCGGGGGCAGCCCTACTAAATACACTGAAGTTATTGTTCCTTGTTTGCTGATATCAGATATTTAGTCAGAAACAGATGAAATATGTAGTCAGTGAACATTTTAACATGTTCAGAGTGAAACTGAACTAAATATCCACTCATACATAGATCATCACCTCTGACCCAGTTCTGGTGTGTGCTGGTGTCAGTACCTGCAGAGACTCCGCCTGGACTTTATTATTTTCTCAGTATTTTGATGTTGTGGACGTTTCTGGGCATCGACCATTGGGCAACGGGTGCGTAGCCAGCAGCCAATCACAGCACAAGGTTGGGACTCCAGGTTACATCGTGTCTGTCTCTGTCTCCTGCTCTCCGTCTGTGATGGAGGTGTAAAGAACTGCAGCGGTGTTTGAGCGAGGGCGGGGCTGAGCTACAGACACACAGCAGACTGGACACATTCACTGTGAAGCTGACGACCTGAGAATGAGACTCAAACCTCAACGATCTTTCTTTAAATCACTTTGCCTCATCACACAGTTAATGAACACAGGCTGCCTCTCCGTCCCGCTCGCTCTCTACCAGCTGTGTTATCTGCTTTCATCATCAGCAGTCGACCAACAAACACACCTCCTGTTTGAGCTCCTTGTTCAAATGTAGCCAGTCAAAACCAACGGGCACCGAAGTGACGACCGTTCGAAAAATACTGGCACTGAGCATATGCAGCTCTCAACAGAGATCAGAAAGAAGTGCGATGTCTCACTCCGCAGCAACTTCCATCATCAGCTTCTGAAAAAAATGACGCGTGGTTTGGAATATTATGAAAAAATTATTATTAACTTGTAATGAGGTTTATAATTTGGGACATTTGTGATGTTGAATGTAAAAAAAAAACAAAGTCAAACTCGTCTCGTGATGTGGAAGAAGTTTAAAATCCTACGATACACGATAATTATAGAAAAGTGGCATCAGACATGAGCCCTGAATACACACACACACACACACACACACACACACCTTGACCTTGGTGTGGCAAACTCTGCAGCAGCAAATCAGACTCTGCCGACCAATCATCCTCCAGCTACAGAGTGTGTGTGTGTGTGTGTACCTCATTACATCAGTGGCCTTGGTGAACATAATAAGAATTCAGAAGTGAAAATGAATCACAAACTGTCTCTCTCACACTCACTCACACACACACACACACACACACACACACACACACACACACAGCCACACACACACACACACACAGCTGGTTTAATTGTGATGTTAAGGTGCTCAGCAGAGGAGGAACACAGACATGAAAGCAGACACACACTTGTGTCAGATAATCTGCCTGACGACAATCATCAGATGGAATTTGTTGATTGGACGTTCTCTCCCTTTAAACACACACACACACACACACACACACACACACACACACAGAGGGAGGTTCACCCACACCTTCACAAATCATTGAGAAGAAGAAGAGTGCTTGTGTCTCAGTGAAGCTCAGCGCTGCCCCCTGCTGTCAGAGCTCAGATACTTTCTACAGTACTCCATTACATTTATCCAACAGCTTTAGTTACTTTGGAAACACGAGTTTATAAAATCTGAGGTTTATTTTAATAAATGTAACGAACCAACAGATTAAATCAATACAGCTGAAATGATTTGTGGATTCATTGTTATTTGATTAACAGAAAATTAATTGGAAGTTTTTTAATTGATGTTTGTGGAAACGTGCAGGTCGCCGCTCGCTGCCTGTTGGTCTGAACAGAACCTGGTTCTGTGGATCAGACTGCTGGTCGGGTCAGTAGGTGGATACAGAAAATCACAGCCTTCAGACTGTGAGACAAAAGACAGTTTTTCCACTGAGAGGAGGGAAACTGGAGAGTGAGGAAGTTCAGCGAGGAGTCCAAGCTTCAAACTCATGTAGGAAACTTCTTAGAGCAAACCTTTATGTTAATGAGGAGGCGGGGTTGACCCTGCTGCTAGGTGTGACACATTCTTTAAAAAGCTGTGATTGGTTGAAAAAGAAAAACTCTTTTAGTGATAAAGGACAGTGACATCAATCAATAATCCATTCTAATCATAAAACGTTGTCTCTGTGAAGACGCGCTGTGACAGACTGATTCAAACTGTTAATAAACTGAATATTACAGATATTTCAGTGTTTCAGTGTCTGAGCTGTGAGCTCGTCTCTAATGAGACTCGTACTGTTTCATTCAGAAGAATATTTCTTCTTCCTCTTTGTCTTTCCAACATTTTATCCTTCAGCCTCTCAAACGTCCTTCTGACAGATGAACATCTGACGAGGAGCTCGTCTTCATTTTATGGAAATATTCTGAGAAAACGTTGATGAGAGTTTCATCTCTCGGAGCGACTCTTAGTACCAGGACGCTGTCTGAATTCAGCACCAGCATGTTAGCATGTAGCTCAAAGCACCACTGTGTCTCAGTGCAGCCTCACAGAGCTGCTAACATGGCTGCAGATTGATATATTTCATTAAAAAAAGAATAATTCTTAAAATATCAGATAAATATCAAACAAACAAAAACATGACATGAAAATTAATGGTTTGCATTTGCAACATTTATAAACAAAACAATTCTTTACAAAATCAAAAAATAATAAGGATTATTAGTTGGAACCTGATAAAAGAAGAAAAACTTCAAATATTCACTGCTGAACTTCAGACGACACCAAGATAGACATGTAATATACAAAGATAAATCATCTCAAATAAATGTAAAGACTAAAGAGTTGAGGTGTGTTCAGACGTTTCACTCCAGTAATAAAATAATCTGTAATAATCTGAGATGATCTGTTCTCAGGTGTCTGCAGCCTGCTGGTAGTGCAGGTAACAGTCCTGCAGGGGGCAGCAGCGCTCTGTCACGTAAACAAACCCCAGCAGGTGAATGAAGGCAGACGTTAATCTTCATCTCTGTGTTTCTGTCTAACCGACAGACTTCAGCCACACAGGTGTTCACCTGGATCAGCTGTTTAATGAGGCTTCACACCCAGAAGTTTCAGTAAATCTGTTTCTCGTCTTCTTCTACATCAACAAAAGTGAAATGAAGTTTTTAATAAATGTTAACTGAGCTCAGAGGGAAACAGGACGACTCTGACGATATTAGTGTTTGGTTCCTCCGACACGTGAAGAGTCAGAAACTTCAGTATTAAAAACTGTAAATGATAATTCTGAGAACAAAATGAAGTTTTGAAGACAAACACTCAGTTTGTTATTATAAATCAGACACACAGAGCAGACACTCACAGAGCAGACACACAGCAGACACACACAGAGCAGACACACAGAGCGAACACAGAGCAGACACAGAGAGCAGACACACACAGAGCAGACACTCACAGAGCAGACACACACAGCAGACACACACAGAGCAGACACACAGAGCGAACACAGAGCAGACACACAGCAGACACTCACAGAGCAGACACACAGAGCGAACACACAGAGCGGACACACAGAGCGAACACAGAGAGCGGACACACAGCGGACACACAGAGCGAACACACAGAGCGGACACACAGAGCGAACACACAGAGCGGACACACAGAGCGAACACAGAGAGCGGACACACAGCGGACACACACAGCAGACACACAGAGAGCGGACACACAGCAGACACACACAGCAGACACACAGAGAGCGGACACACACAGAGCGGACACACAGCAGACACACACAGCTGACACACACAGAGCGGACACACACAGAGCGGACACACAGAGCGGACACACAGCGGACACACACAGAGCAGACACACAGCAGACACACACAGCAGATACACACAGAGCAGACACACAGAGCAGACACACAGCAGACACACAGAGCAGACACACACACAGCAGACACACACAGCAGATACACACAGAGCAGACACACAGAGCAGACACACAGCAGACACACACAGAGCGGACACACACAGCAGACACACAGAGCAGACACACACAGAGCGGACACACAGAGCAGACACACACAGAGCAGACACACAGAGCAGACACACACAGAGCGGACACACACAGAGCGGACACACAGAGCAGACACACAGAGCAGACACACACAGAGCGGACACACAGAGCAGACACACACAGAGCAGACACACAGAGCGGACACACAGCGGACACACAGAGCAGACACACACAGAGCGGACACACAGAGCAGACACACAGAGCGGACACACAGAGCGGACACACAGCGGACACACAGAGCAGACACACACAGAGCGGACACAGAGCAGACACACAGAGCGGACACACAGAGCGGACACACAGCGGACACACAGAGCAGACACACACAGAGCGGACACACAGAGCAGACACACAGAGCGGACACACAGAGCGGACACACAGAGCAGACACACACAGAGCAGACACACAGAGCAGAAGCACACAGAGCAGACGCACACAGAGCAGACACACACAGAGCGGACACACAGAGCAGACACACAGAGCAGAAACACACAGAGCAGACACACACAGAGCGGACACACAGAGCAGACACACAGAGCGGACACACACAGCGGACACACAGCGGACACACAGAGCAGACACACACAGAGCGGACACACAGAGCAGACACACAGAGCGGACACACAGCGGACACACAGAGCAGACACACAGAGCGGACACACAGAGCTCATGAACTCATCTGTGGTTCTACAGAACCGTGCTGAGCGAACACATTCTGCAGACTGTTGTTCTGTCACGGCTCCATTCTGATTACTGAACTCTCATGTCGGTAGAAATTCAGCTGCATCATGAAACAAAGTTAGTTTGAGTCTCTTTATTTAAATCAGAGAACTTGATACTTATTGTCCATTTTAAAAAAAAAAGCCACATTTAGAGTTTAAAGTTAAAACAGGATCACATCTTAGACTGGAGTAAGAACTAAACTGAGGTTTTAAGAATATTTAAATCTAATCTTTAATTCTAAACTAGTTTAAAGTTAAATGTAACCTCTCATTTAATCACATCTCAAAATGAACCCTGTGGGTTCACCTGAGTCAAGGAGCCGTCTGTCTTTACAGGCGCTGCTATTAAACCAACTCCTCCTGGAGAATTAACAAGATCAACTTCCAGCTGGAGATCAGTGACAGAGAAAGAAAGTTTGTGTCACCTGAGTGTCCGTCGTCACATCGGCTGTGTCTCAATTCAGGGTCTGAATCCTTCGAGGGCGAGTCCTTCAGAGAGACCTTCAAAAGTCTCTCCGATGTCCAGCGTTGTTAAATGGGACGGTCCAGCCTTCGGAGTATTTCCTGGTAGGTCACCAGATGTTCCCGCCCCTTACCCTTACGTCACGATTGTGAATGAAGAGATGCATTAAAGTCTGTTCTGGTTCAAATCTATCAAACGTGTACATTTATTTGTGTGTGTACAAAAATCTAAATTGAATCATCAACATTACAAAATAAACATTAACCCATTGGTGAATAACAACTATATTTACCATAGCATCACCAGCGTCACGTAACTGAAAGTTAACATCTGGAGGTTTTAACTTGACAGGTTTTATAGTCCTGTCAAGTTAACATCTGGAGGTTTTACAGGCCGCAAAGGATAGTAGCGGTGCGTCCTCTGAAAAGAGGGAAACGAAGGCTGCATTTGAAGGAGCCTTCGAACTGGGACAGCCTTTGCGCGGCGTTGTGACGTTATTGGCCTTCAAACGCGCCCTTCGAGAGCTGCAGCCCCTGAATTGAGACACAGCTGTTGTGTTGTAATTGGCCTTATCTACAGGCTAATTAGGAGTAATCATCATCGAGCTTCCTGCTGCCAACAGGAAGTAAACCCTGTGTGAAAGTCCTGACAACTTCATGCTGTGGTGGACGTGATATACTGGAACATGAAGCTCTCTAGCGCCACAAAGTGGACAATGTGGTGACGCCGCGCTACTTCATGCTGTAAATTCAGTCCTGGTTCAGTGTTCAGTAACGGGGCTGTGGCTGCTCCTGACGTACGAGGGCCCTTTAAACGCTGCTACTGCTATAACTTTTGTGTTATTTTAATTATGTTTAATTTCTATTGTTCTTTAAGGATGAAGGATCAATAACATAATCTAACAGTGTCAGGAACTAACTGATCATTTTATTAATCTGCTGACTGTGCAGCTGTTTGTGATCAATCAGATCGTCTGTTAGACACACACACACACACACACACGCAGCAGGCTGTCATTAGTGGACAGGTCGTGAGCTGTTTGTGTCCATCGATCAGGAGAACAAAGCTCCTGTTCCACTATAAATACACTCAGTGCTGCTATCAGTGTCCTCGTCCTCCAACTCTGCTGCAGTTATTTCTGTCTGGATCTATAAACTATCAGCGTCTCAGGCTGGTGTCGGGTTGCTGGACGGACTCACAGGTGACAGACACACAGCAGCTCTCTCTTTCCAAAGAACAGCACACAGAGCAGCTCGTCAGTTGGGATAAATAATTTAATGCAGTTACATCGTCAGTTTACTGTTTGTTCACTCTCACTCACAAAGGAGAAGCAGAAAGCAACAAGCCCACCCACCCCGACACCGTGTCCTCCTCCCTCCACCCCGACACCGTGTCCTCCTCCCTCCACCGTGTCCTCCTCCCTCCACCCCGACACCGTGTCCTCCTCCCTCCACCGTGTCCTCCTCCCTCCACCCCGACACCGTGTCCTCCTCCCTCCACCCCGACACCGTGTCCTCCTCCCTCCACCTGAGTGGAGAGGAAACAGGAACATGAAGCAGCAGCTGCACCGTAACTCTTCACTCTGATACATGCTTCAATATAAATACTGTAGTGAGGAAACAGAACACACACACACACACACACACACACAGAAGACAACTACACGTCCATCAACGTTCCCGTCAGACAGCCCTTTAGTCTCTCTACCAAAGCCTGTGAACTTCATCAGGTGAGTCATTCATCTGTCAGTGTGACGTTCACTCTGCACAGACACAAGTTTTATCATCAGTATTAAATATAAACCTGAGCAGAAAACTGTGAAACATGTTGCAGATAACTTTCAGATAAACGATGTGAGATGTCGTCCTCGTCGAGTGTTCATCCTTTAAATACACTTTAAACACATTCAGAGGATCAGTTTCACCAGAGTCACAGTTAAAAGGCAGAACGAGAAATAAACGTGTTGTATTTAAGTTATTTAATGTGTAACTGGAACAGAGAATATAAAGACACGTCTGTCTGATTCGACCTCGTCCCTCCAGCTTATGTCCCAGATTTTCTTTAAAGTCTTCATGTGTAAACTTCTGTTCAGTTAATGTGACCGTGTGAAGTCCTCCAGCTGTGCTGCAGATACATCCAGAGGTTTGATTTCATCAGTAGATGTTTGTTCTGTGTGATACTGAGCCTGGTTTTCATTGGGTTCAGGACGTTTGACAGTTACAGCTTGTGATAGTTTGGTTTGTTGCTTAAAGGTGATGTCATCCTGTTCTGTGTGTCGGGACATCATCATCATCAGCTCAATGCACAAAGTCAAACTCCTCTGAATGAATCAGCTTCTCCGTCTGACAGTCGGCTTCTTTTCCAGTCGATCAGCTCCCTGATTTCACCGTCACATCAATTTAAATTTATGAAGATTTATTATTATATATATTTATATTTGAATCCACCCAAACCAGTTTCAGGAGTGAATATTCTGGACCTGCTGTGTTGGTTTGATGCTACGAGTTGATGATGTCAGAAATGAGTTCAGAGAAGTTTGACATTGTTAAATAATAAACTGTTTGTCAAACGTTTGTCAACACAGAACAAACATCTACTGATGAAATCAAACCTCTGGATGTTAAATTACAGCTGGCGGAAAGTGACAAAAAATAGCTGATTTCAAAAAATGATAAACTGTGAAGAAGAAATGTACAAAAGTTTCAGGTGAATTAAAATAATCCCTCTCGATCTACAGGCTGTGTGTTGGAAATGCTCTTCAGAGTTTCTGATGTTCACGACACATTTTCAACACACAAACATTAACATGATGAACTGCAGATCAGAAATGAATAACTTCAAAAGTAATCAGAGTACACCTGGAGGATTTTACAAGGTCACATTGATTTCATCAAAGTTCTGACATGACAAGAAAATCCAGAACATGAACGGAGACAAGTTTTGAAGTTTGGGTGAGTTTTTGTGGAGTGATCAATTTAACTTTTCATAAATCATAATATCAGTTTGTCATTTTCAGTATCTAATATCTCAGTTTTGTTTTTCTTTTCACTACTAAAGTCCGACCTGATTACTGAGTACTAAAATCACAATATTATATTTTCCATTTACACTTTTAACTTTAATTCCAGGCAGAGTTATCCTCCATAACTCAGGACACAATAAAATTTTTGTGTGTTAAAAAAAAAAAAAGAGAAATTAGATATTAAAAATGATCAGCACTTCTTTTCTGTTTACCATTTCAGAATTTTTCATTTCAAATCACTTTTTCACAGCATCAGTTTGTCATTTAATTTCTTTTTAACCTTTAACTGTTTACGACACGATTAAGTCTGAAGTCTTTGAACGTGCAGGACGTCTGCAGGGGAAAGAAATACATCCTAGTTTGTTATCAGAGATGCATGTTAAAAACTTTACCTTACTTTCTGTGAGGACAGTCGGGGGTTAATCTGATGACGACACATTTTCTGGTTTCAGTGAAACAAAGCTAAAAAAAAGTTAGACATTCCTACAGATCATGTTGATGTTCAGGTTTGTCCAGGAGCTGATGATAAACTACAGTTTCTCTCAGACAAACCGTGTTTCTGTAGAGTGAACTGTCCCTTTATGTCGTAGAAAAGTCCTGCAGGTCTCTATAAACACTCGATTCAGGATAATATTCATCTGATGTACACAGTGAAAATACTACACAAAACTACAGTCAGCAGCTGGTTAGCAGGTTTCCCCTTGTTCCCAGTCTTTATGCTAAGCTAAGCTAAACGAAGCTAAGCTAACCAGCTGTTGACTGTCAGACAGGAAGAGAAGAACGTCAAACTCTTTTACTGCGTAAAAGAAAGTAGATTTAAAAAACCTAAAACCTTTATCCAACAGATCACACGTGACTGTAGTGTGTGTGTGTGTGTGTGTGTGTGTGTGTGTGTGTCTGTAGACCCTCCCCCTGCACCAGCAGTGTATTGATCATGTTTACAGTACGGTGGTGACAGTGTTCTCACCTGTAGGCGGATTAGGAGACAGTTAAAGCAACATTATGTAACTTTTTCGCCTCAGACTGACTTCTGGCCGTTAGCTGCAGCAGAGCTGGACTGGTTACTGTTGAACACTCAGTGATATTAGCAGCTTGCTATAAGTTAAACGTCTTGTGTTGTTGCATGCGACAGCCAGGTGTTCGAGTCTCTGGTTCAGGTGACGACAGCTTGTCATGCTGTGCCTGTTCTGACAGATTCTCAGGAGCCAATCATCTGCTTTTGCTGCATGTCAGAAGTCAATATTTCAGTCGGTATTCCTGATTTCCAATCTAAACGTGTCCATGGACGGCCGCACATGTTCGTATGTAACGTCTGAACTTCAGAAGGAACCAAGCAGCTGATTTACCAGATGAAGAGAGGAGGAGTCAGCTCGTCAAGACTCCTGTCAAAGAAACCAGCTGAGCGGAAATTAAACTGGCCGCTACACAACTGTTACAGCACGTGTCAGGGCCTGGTCTTAGATAAAGGCCTGGTCTTAGACAGGGGTCTGGTCTTAGACAGGGGCCTGGTCTTAGACAGGGGCCTGGTCTTGGATAAAGGCCTGGTCTTAGATAAAGGCCTGGTCTTAGATAAAGGCCTGGTCTTAGATAGAGGCCTGGTCTTAGATAAAGGCCTGGTCTTAGATAGAGGCCTGGTCTTAGATAAAGGCCTGGTCTTAGATAAAGGCCTGGTCTTAGATAAAGGCCTGGTCTTAGACAGGGGTCTGGTCTTAGACAGGGGCCTGGTCTTAGACAGGGGCCTGGTCTTGGATAAAGGCCTGGTCTTAGATAAAGGCCTGGTCTTAGATAAAGGCCTGGTCTTAGATAGAGGCCTGGTCTTAGATAAAGGCCTGGTCTTAGATAGAGGCCTGGTCTTAGATAAAGGCCTGGTCTTAGACAGGGGTCTGGTCTTAGACAGGGGCCTGGTCTTAGACAGGGGTCTGGTCTTAGACAGGGGCCTGGTCTTAGATAAAGACCTGGTCTTAGACAGGGGTCTGGTCTTAGACAGGGGCCTGGTCTTAGATAAAGACCTGGTCGTAGACAGGGGTCTGGTCTTAGATAGAGGCCTGGTCTTAGATAAAGGCCTGGTCTTAGACAGGGGTCTGGTCTTAGACAGGGGCCTGGTCTTAGATAAAGACCTGGTCGTAGACAGGGGTCTGGTCTTACACAGGGGCCTGGTCTTAGATAAAGGCCTGGTCTTGGATAAAGGCCTGGTCTTAGATAGAGGCCTGGTCTTAGATAAAGGCCTGGTCTTGGATAAAGGCCTGGTCTTAGATAGAGGCCTGGTCTTAGATAAAGGCCTGGTCTTGGATAAAGGCCTGGTCTTAGACAGGGGCCTGGTCTTAGATAAAGGCCTGGTCTTGGATAAAGGCCTGGTCTTAGATAGGGGCCTGGTCTTAGATAAAGGCCTGGTCTTAGATAGGGGCCTGGTCTTAGATAGAGGCCTGGTCTTAGATGAAGGCCTGGTCTTGGATAAAGGCCTGGTCTTAGATAGAGGCCTGGTCTTAGATAAAGGCCTGGTCTTAGACAGGGGTCTGGTCTTAGACAGGGGCCTGGTCTTAGATAAAGGCCTGGTCTTAGATAAAGGCCTGGTCTTAGATAGAGGCCTGGTCTTAGATAAAGGCCTGGTCTTAGATAAAGGCCTGGTCTTAGATAGAGGCCTGGTCTTAGATAGAGGCCTGGTCTTAGATAAAGGCCTGGTCTTGGATAAAGGCCTGGTCTTAGACAGGGGCCTGGTCTTAGACAGGGGCCTGGTCTTAGATAAAGGCCTGGTCTTGGATAAAGGCCTGGTCTTAGATAAAGGCCTGGTCTTGGCTAAAGGCCTGGTCTTAGATAAAGGCCTGGTCTTAGATAAAGGCCTGGTCTTGGATAAAGGCCTGGTCTTAGATAGGGGCCTGGTCTTAGATAAAGGCCTGGTCTTAGATAGGGGCCTGGTCTTAGATAGAGGCCTGGTCTTAGATAAAGGCCTGGTCTTAGATAAAGGCCTGGTCTTAGACAGGGGCCTGGTCTTAGATAGAGGCCTGGTCTTAGATAGGGGCCTGGTCTTAGATAAAGGCCTGGTCTTAGATAGAGGCCTGGTCTTAGATAAAGGCCTGGTCTTGGATAAAGGCCTGGTCTTAGATAAAGGCCTGGTCTTGGATAAAGGCCTGGTCTTAGATAGAGGCCTGGTCTTAGATAAAGGCCTGGTCTTAGATAAAGGGTCTGGTCTGGGGTCTGGTCTTAGACAGGGGCCTGGTCTTAGATAAAGACCTGGTCTTAGACAGGGGTCTGGTCTTAGACAGGGGCCTGGTCTTAGATAAAGACCTGGTCGTAGACAGGGGTCTGGTCTTAGATAGAGGCCTGGTCTTAGATAAAGGCCTGGTCTTAGACAGGGGTCTGGTCTTAGACAGGGGCCTGGTCTTAGATAAAGACCTGGTCGTAGACAGGGGTCTGGTCTTAGACAGGGGCCTGGTCTTAGATAAAGGCCTGGTCTTGGATAAAGGCCTGGTCTTAGATAGAGGCCTGGTCTTAGATAAAGGCCTGGTCTTGGATAAAGGCCTGGTCTTAGATAGAGGCCTGGTCTTAGATAAAGGCCTGGTCTTGGATAAAGGCCTGGTCTTAGACAGGGGCCTGGTCTTAGATAAAGGCCTGGTCTTGGATAAAGGCCTGGTCTTAGATAGGGGCCTGGTCTTAGATAAAGGCCTGGTCTTAGATAGGGGCCTGGTCTTAGATAGAGGCCTGGTCTTAGATGAAGGCCTGGTCTTGGATAAAGGCCTGGTCTTAGATAGAGGCCTGGTCTTAGATAAAGGCCTGGTCTTAGACAGGGGTCTGGTCTTAGACAGGGGCCTGGTCTTAGATAAAGGCCTGGTCTTAGATAAAGGCCTGGTCTTAGATAGAGGCCTGGTCTTAGATAAAGGCCTGGTCTTAGATAAAGGCCTGGTCTTAGATAGAGGCCTGGTCTTAGATAGAGGCCTGGTCTTGGATAAAGGCCTGGTCTTAGACAGGGGCCTGGTCTTAGACAGGGGCCTGGTCTTAGATAAAGGCCTGGTCTTGGATAAAGGCCTGGTCTTAGATAAAGGCCTGGTCTTGGCTAAAGGCCTGGTCTTAGATAAAGGCCTGGTCTTAGATAAAGGCCTGGTCTTGGATAAAGGCCTGGTCTTAGATAGGGGCCTGGTCTTAGATAAAGGCCTGGTCTTAGATAGGGGCCTGGTCTTAGATAGAGGCCTGGTCTTAGATAAAGGCCTGGTCTTAGATAAAGGCCTGGTCTTAGACAGGGGCCTGGTCTTAGATAGAGGCCTGGTCTTAGATAGGGGCCTGGTCTTAGATAAAGGCCTGGTCTTAGATAAAGGCCTGGTCTTGGATAAAGGCCTGGTCTTAGATAAAGGCCTGGTCTTGGCTAAAGGCCTGGTCTTAGATAAAGGCCTGGTCTTAGATAAAGGCCTGGTCTTGGATAAAGGCCTGGTCTTAGATAGGGGCCTGGTCTTAGATAAAGGCCTGGTCTTAGATAGGGGCCTGGTCTTAGATAGAGGCCTGGTCTTAGATAAAGGCCTGGTCTTAGATAAAGGCCTGGTCTTAGACAGGGGCCTGGTCTTAGATAGAGGCCTGGTCTTAGATAGGGGCCTGGTCTTAGATAAAGGCCTGGTCTTAGATAGAGGCCTGGTCTTAGATAAAGGCCTGGTCTTGGATAAAGGCCTGGTCTTAGATAAAGGCCTGGTCTTGGATAAAGGCCTGGTCTTAGATAGAGGCCTGGTCTTAGATAAAGGCCTGGTCTTAGATAAAGGCCTGGTCTTAGATAGAGGCCTGGTCTTAGATAAAGGCCTGGTCTTGGATAAAGGCCTGGTCTTAGACAGGGGCCTGGTCTTAGATAGAGGCCTGGTCTTAGATAAAGGCCTGGTCTTAGATAGAGGCCTGGTCTTGGATAAAGGCCTGGTCTTGGATAAAGGCCTGGTCTTAGATAGAGGCCTGGTCTTAGATAAAGGCCTGGTCTTAGACAGGGGCCTGGTCTTAGATAGAGGCCTGGTCTTAGATAAAGGCCTGGTCTTGGATAAAGGCCTGGTCTTAGACAGGGGCCTGGTCTTAGACAGGGGCCTGGTCTTAGATAGAGGCCTGGTCTTAGACAGGGGCCTGGTTACTGCCAAGGGGTGGTGCCAAGATGGCCGCGAGGGGCAAGACTTGCCTTGAAGGACTATGGTTGTGCGCAGCGCTGTGTAAACTTTGACTGTTGCATCACAAAACTTCCTGAGCCTTCGTGTTTACCTCAAGAGGGTTTCAACTGATAAGACAGAACATTGTGATGACATGAGTTTTGTTTGTTGTTGCACAAAATACAAATTTCTACATAATGTTGCTTTAATCAACTAAGAGAGGCTCTGGTCCCTCCGGTCCCCGGGTCTGTACCTGAGGGCCGGTCCAATAATCAATCACAGGGTTCAGGTGAGGTATGAGTCTCTTGTTCCCTGTCTGAGTGAGTGTGTGTGTGTGTGTGTGTGTGTGTGTGTGTGTGTGTGTGTGTGTGTGTGTGTGTGTGGTGTACCTGCACTGACAGGTAGAGGTGAGTTGTGCCAATGTGACAGCGAGTTCTTACACTCAAGGACGCTGCTGTCCTCCCATCAAGTGCTATATTTTTATTGGAGGAAGTGTTTGGCCGCCTCAGTTTGTGTGTGTGTGTGTGTGTGTGTGTGTGTGTCCTGTTGTACAGAGAACAGTGAGTCCCCGGTGTCATCAGTCTACATCATGATCTCTTTTTGTTTTTCACAGCCTGGTGTACTGGGTTAGGGTTGTGTGTGTGTGTGTGTGTGTGTGTGTGTGTGTGTGTGTGTGTGTGTGTTTATGAACAGGACGGTACATCGTGCAGCTCAGACTAGAATCTAAAACTGTGAAGTCAAACGTATTTAAATGTCTTTTATAACCTGACGTCTGTTGAAGTCTTCATGTTCTCCTCATGTGAACACTGTCAGACTCTGAGCTGCAGCTGTGAGTGTGTTCGCCTGTCGGTTCTGATCAGCTGGACCGACACTGAACGTTTTCATTCATCTTAGTGTTCGGCCGAAATGTACAACTTCACCGAGGACTTCACTCCCTGACATGACGCTCACACTGAACATAAACACTGAATCCTGATGGATTAGGAAGACGATGCCCTATAATATGAAGCTGTAGATGATCCGTCTTCAGTTTTTATGTCACAGCTCATTCTGACAACAGTTCAACAGCATGTCAAATACTACAGCCAGAATATTACAGAAGATCCTCTGACGGCAGCCATGTTGAACCGTGGAGCTGCTCAGACGACCAAAACTTCAAACCTGCCAGAAGTCAAACAGACGGACTGATGATCATTCAGTCTGAGAACAGACGTGACCTTTTATTCTTTGTTTAGACGTTTAACAACAATCATGTCGCAGAAAATCAGATTTAAAATCAGGCTTCATCTGTTCAGTGTCTGCCTGGCATGCTGGGTTTTTAGGCTCCTGAACAGAATGAGCGAGTACAGACACCGACGTAAACCCACTCATCATCATCATCATCATCTCCTCCTGATGATATAAAGTCAGGCTCAGCCATCGTCTCCTCCTGATGATATAAAGTCAGGCTCAGTCATCGTCTCCTCCTGATGATATAAAGTCAGGTGAAGTCTCGTAGTCCACAGAACATTTCTGGAGCTTCACAGTAAAACAGAGTTGCAGCGTTCTGCTGAACACCTGAAGCAGCTGGAGATGATTTAAACATCAGATGTCTCCATGCAGCTACCAAACTTCACCTGACTGTCCATCAGCATGGAGGAGATGATGACTGAATGTTGATTTGTGGGTGAACTGTTCCTTTAAATGTGACTGATATGTGTCATATGAATCTGTACATGTGAAGATCTGACACGCTTGTTTCCGTCCAGTGTTTGAATCGGGTCAGGACTCAGAGAGCGTCTCACCTGCAGGCCTAAAGAGAAACGTGTCTGATGATCAGTACCTTCTTCCTCAGCATGTCAGTGTCTTTATAAAAGTGAATGAAGGGAACTCGTCTTCAGAGTGATCCTCCCTCTTTGTCTCAAACATCAACAACTAACTGAGCACCACACACACATATTTACTGTACAGTACACACAACTTTAGTGTAACACAATCACTCACACACGTCTACCATCTACTGTAACTGGTACATGTTTGCTAACCTGTCTCCACTCAGTTCATCTGTTTCTTTACTTAGTTCTGTAGATCACAATCTGTACATCTCCAAAACAACCACACACACACACACACACACACACACACACACACACACACACACACACACACACACAATCTCTCTCTCACATGCACACATACACAGTACAGACCTCTGTGAGGAATCTTTGGGTTCACTGATATGTGGTCTGATGTCTGAACAGCTTGAGGTGGGTCAGAGTTTGATACATCAGGACGTCTGTTTATGATCTTTACACAGTGTGTGTGTGTGTGTGTGTGTGTGTGGTTGTGTGGGTCTGTGTGTGTGTTAGGAGGAGGCAGGCTTGCTGTAGTCCTCCACCCCGGTGATGGTGGCTTTGCAGAAGAAACAGTCCTTGTTGTTCATCAGGTGCTGGTTGATACAGGCTCTGTACGGGAAGAACAGAGGGACAAACAACTTTAATAGTCTTGTGACTTTTCTCCTGTTTGTGGAGGTCGGAGGTCACAACAGTCTGGCCAGCATTCAGTGAAATCCTCTTCTGATTGGTTCCACTCTCATGTCTGTGCTCTAAACATGAAACATGAAAAACGTGAAAAATCTAAATCTAATAAAATGAAGTTTAACGTCTCTTCTTTTGTTCACTGTCATTTTTACAGATCACATATTTGTTTCAGTGCTAAAACAACTTTAATACAAATAATTTAATGCTAATGTTTCCGTTTTACGCTCTTATTTTGTTTTCGATGCCAGAATTCACGTCACTGTTTTGGCTCATACAGACGTCCTTGCAGTCCAGAGTCGGGGCACAGACAGACACATGGGGGAAAATGAGCCTGAGTTGAGCCTTGGAGGCGATTGGACTCAGCTCAGGTCGGTTTGGTTTCCTCCTTGTGACAGCGCTCTCAATCAGCACCAGAATAATCCATACAACTGCTGAGTTGGCGTGCCAGCGAAGCTAAATCAAGCGCACCTCCAGGATAACATGAAATATGTATTGAGGTATGTATTGGATGAAGGTCTGCTGCCCACAGAGCTGCAGAGGTTTTCAGCCACAATCAGCAGTTACCAAACAGCTGACTCACACCATCACACACACACACACCTATCTGTACCTGTGTGTGTATAAATACATCACATTTACAGTAAAGTGTGTGTGTTCGGATCGATGAGGCCTTCAGGTGAACGACGCACCGTCAGCTCTGCAGGAGACTCAGCGTCAACAGCTTCAATGGAAACATCACAATTCATTTTAGAACGATAAACAAGTTTTTTGACTTTTCATCAATAAAGTTTGTTAATCACCAGAGACGTAATGTGTTAAATGTTTGAGTTTCTCTTCTTATTATATTATTTTCACTTTAACAGCAGAACATCATCTTCAGATGAGATTAATTATTTATCAGTTAATCATCATTAATTTAACTGATTAAAGTTACATAACCCAACAACAGAGGATGAGGAGGAACTTAACCTCACTCATCTCCTCCTGATGATATAAAGTCAGGCTCAGCCATCATCTCCTGATGATATAAAGTCAGGCTCAGTCATCGTCTCCTGATGATATAAAATCAGGCTCAGCCATCATCTCCTCCTGATGATATAAAGTCAGGCTCAGTCATCGTCTCCTGATGATATAAAGTCAGGCTCAGTCATCGTCTCCTCCTGATGATATAAAGTCAGGCTCAGTCATCATCTCCTCCTGATGATATAAAGTCAGGCTCAGTCATCGTCTCCTCCTGATGATATAAAGTCAGGCTCAGCCATCATCTCCTCCTGATGATATAAAGTCAGGCTCAGTCATCGTCTCCTGATGATATAAAGTCAGGCTCAGTCATCGTCTCCTGATGATATAAAGTCAGGCTCAGCCATCATCTCCTCCTGATGATATAAAGTCAGGCTCAGTCATCGTCTCCTCCTGATGATATAAAGTCAGGCTCAGTCATCGTCTCCTCCTGATGATATAAAGTCAGGCTCAGTCATCGTCTCCTCCTGATGATATAAAGTCAGGCTCAGTCATCGTCTCCTCCTGATGATATAAAGTCAGGCTCAGTCATCGTCTCCTCCTGATGATATAAAGTCAGGCTCAGTCATCGTCTCCTCCTGATGATATAAAGTCAGGCTCAGTCATCGTCTCCTCCTGATGATATAAAGTCAGGCTCAGCCATCTTCTCCTCCTGATGATATAAAGTCAGGCTCAGTCATCATCTCCTCCTGATGATATAAAGTCAGGCTCAGTCATCATCTCCTCCTGATGATATAAAGTCAGGCTCAGTCATCATCTCCTCCTGATGATATAAAGTCAGGCTCAGTCATCATCTCCTCCTGATGATATAAAGTCAGGTGAAGTCTCGTAGTCCACAGAACATTTCTGGAGCTTCACAGTAAAACAGAGTTGCAGCGTTCTGCTGAACACCTGAAGCAGCTGGAGATGATATAAACATCAGATGTCTCCACACAGCTCGTCTGCTGTGATCACAGAGATCACAACCTGATCTGAGAGGACGAGTGAACTCATCCTCCGAGTCAGAGGATGAAAACATAGATCTTTATTTTAAATAACATCTCTTGGTTATTTCTTGACTCATCAATCAGTTGTTTAGTCCCAAACTGATTTGAAAACATGTTTTTTACACCCTCTACATGCGGTCGAGCTCATGCTAACACTGTTAGCTCAGCAGCGCCATGAAGACTTCATCTTAATAAAGGGTTAAATATGGTCTCCTCAGATCAGTGTGATCTCCTCTCCTGCAGACTGTGATCGCAGCAGACGAGCTGCATGGAGACACCTGATGTTTTAAATCAAGTCTGACGAGTGAGGTTTGTTTTTTGGGTGAACTGTTCCTTTAAATGTAATTATTATTTACATGTCTTAAAAAACTTCCAGTGCTCTTCTCCCTTTGTGTTGATGAATGAAAGTTGCTCCATGAGAATAAATGATCTAAATAATAATAATGAACAGAAACTGGACCGAGCTGAAGAAGTTTTCTCCTCCAGAATCTGCAGGACTTCTGTTTCTGACTGAGGAGCTGATGAAGAGTGTGTGTGGGGTGTTCACATGAAACGAGCTGTGTTTATTTGTGTGTGTGTGTTGGTGGGCGTCTGTGGACTCACTTGCAGGACTTGTGGGAGCAGGGCTTGAAGATGGCAGAGATGGAGTGAGCGTAACAGATGGGGCAGAGGTCTTCTTCACTGGTCGGCTGCAACACAAAGAAAACACGTCAGTCTGAACTGTCAGTGAGCTCGTCCCTGTGGTAAAAATAAAGCTCAGCATTCAGGGAAAGACTCGTATCTCTTTATGCTGCGTAGCTTAGCTTAGCATAAAGACTGGAATCAAGGGGAAACAGTTAGCGTGACTGTCAGATGATGACAGCGTCCACGCTCAGCAGCTCTGATGTCACAGTGTGACCTCAGAGCCCACCGCTCTCCTCTCACCTGCTCGTTCTCACACTTCTTCTTTAAAAGACTTGTTTCTTTAAAATTCTGTAAAACTACAACGATCATAACAACATCCACATTTATTTTTTTATTTATTTAACCTTTATTTAACCAGGAATAATCCCATTGAGATTCAGAATCTCTTTTGCAAGGGGGTCCTGGCCAAGAGAGCAGCACAGTAGGTCCACATAAAATACACACTTGATCAACAACAATAAAACAAACATAAAGAAGCTAAAACAGTTTGGCAAATCACATCATTACAGTTTAATCACCAGCTGCGTTCGGTGAGAGAACATGTGCATGCAGTAGTCAAATAGTCCTTGATCCTAGCTTTAAAATCTTCCATACTTGGGAGATAATCCAATTTAACTCTAAACCATTTAAAAGTCAAAGACACAAAGAAGAAACACTAAAACTGTAAATGAGTCCAACGGATCGAAACTACAACAGTGTGATTATCTAACATTAATCTAACCAGACAAACATACTGAGAACCTGAATTAGTCCTAAAAGCTTTAATATCGTGACATCAAGTTGGTTTTTCAGTCTCATTCAAACACTGACGCTCTGTGACGGCACCGACCCGACCGACAGTCACAGCGTCAGTATTTAAGTGAGGTAGTGAGACTGTTGTTAAACTGGAGCTGTAAGTGACAGATGAGCTTTGATCTGTTCGTTTAATCTCTTCCTTTAACTCCACAGTCAAACATCAAGTGTCTCGTTTTCCACCAACAGTCCAGAACTGGACTCAACACAATCGACACAGTCGACACAGTAACATAACACAAACAGGACACACAAGTAAAATCACTGCATCATCGACAACTTTATTAATCCCCGAGGGGAAATTAAGTTTCTGTCCCTCACAGCTTCATTCACACCTGGAGACAGACAGAGACACAGAGACAGACAGAGACAGAGACTCTCACCTCGACCTCTCAGACTGAATCCACATTATCTGCATCAGTTTCAACATCAGCTTCACTTTCACTACAAACTTCTGCTGCCTGTTTTATGACTGACTGACTGACTGACTGTTACTGGATGTTCATTTATCATTACAGCAGTTGTAGGACTGAACACTGGATCTAGGTCATGTGACCCATTGACTCAGAATCAACACCACAATGTCCTGGTTGAGTGAGACACACGGGTCAGATCATCACTACTGATGATCTGAGATCATCACATAGATCTCACACATAGATCTCATCATCACATAGATCTCACACATCGATCTCATCACATAGATCTCATCACATAGATCTCACACATAGATCTCACACATAGATCTCATCACATAGATCTCATCACATAGATCTCACACATAGATCTCACCACATAGATCTCACCGCATAGATCTCACCACATAGATCTCACACATAGATCTCATCACATAGATCTCATCACATAGATCTCACACATAGATCTCACACATAGATCTCATCACATAGATCTCACACATAGATCTCATCACATAGATCTCACCGCATAGATCTCACCACATAGATCTCACCACATAGATCTCATCATCACATAGATCTCACACATAGATCTCATCATCACATAGATCTCATCACATAGATCTCATCACATAGATCTCATCACATAGATCTCACCGCATAGATCTCACCGCATAGATCTCACCGCATAGATCTCACCACATAGATCTCATCATCACATAGATCTCACACATAGATCTCATCATCACATAGATCTCATCACATAGATCTCACACATCGATCTCATCACATAGATCTCACACATAGATCTCACCACATAGATCTCACACATAGATCTCATCACATAGATCTCACACATAGATCTCATCACATAGATCTCACCGCATAGATCTCACCACATAGATCTCACACATAGATCTCATCACATAGATCTCACACATAGATCTCATCACATAGATCTCACCGCATAGATCTCACCACATAGATCTCACACATAGATCACATCACATAGATCTCACACATAGATCTCACCGCATGATCTTATCGCATAGATCTCACCACATAGATCTCACCACATAGATCTCACCGCATGATCTTATCGCATAGATCTCACCACATAGATCTCACACATAGATCTCACACATAGATCTCACACATAGATCTCACCACATAGATCTCACACATAGATCTCACACATAGATCACATCACATAGATCTCACCGCATAGATCTCACACATAGATCACATCACATAGATCTCACACATCGATCTCACCACATAGATCTCACACATAGATCTCACACATAGATCTCACACATAGATCTCACCGCATAGATCTCACACAGATCTCACACATAGATCTCACACAGATCTCACACATAGATCTCACACATAGATCTCACACATCGATCTCACCACATAGATCTCATCTCACACCATCAGCTGTAAAGACTTCAGTGAGATAAATCAGACTTGTCTTTAGATCATTCTCACTCTTCAATAAGTGAATTCTTTACTCATTAAAAGTGAGAAACATCTAACTGAGCTGCTGCTGTTTGTTTCTTCTCTGCTTCTCTACCATCACAACTCTTCTTCTACCACAAAGTCCTGTTTCTCTCCACCTGTCGTCTCCACACAGCCGGCTGTCTCCAACCTGTCAGCACCTGTACCTCCTCCTCCTCCTCCTCCTCCTCCTCCTCTCACCACCCACAGACAGACTGACAGCACGAGAAGGAAAAGACTTTAATTACAGTCAAACTACAAAGGAAATGATCTCACTTCCCGGAGAGCTTGTCTGATACGTTCAGGAAAAATATTTAAAATGAATTTACATTAATTTTAACTATTAACATAAAGAGGAAATGTTGTTAATTAATGTGTCATGTGTCCACAGGAGGACGGAAGTTTAACGCTGACAGTCAGGCAGCTAAAACACTTCTGGTGTGTCGGTGTGTTCAGTCAGGATTCAAAAATCCATCAGAATAAGTTTTCAGTTACAATCATACAGATCAAACACAGGATCAGCCGATAACCTCAACAACAAAGAGTTTCAAAGACGACACAGCTAGCTAAGCATTAACCTGCAGTTAGCGTAGCATTTTTATTGTCAAAAAGACGCCGAGATAAAGTCGAGAAATGTTGTAAAATATCTTTGTAAAGAAAAGTTTGTCAGGACATGAAACCAACGATCTGTTGATCTCTACAGATCCACATGAGAGAGTTTAACAAAGGCAGATAAAACGTCTCTACGACCATGTTTCGGTATCTGTTCTCTGTGACAGCTGGCTCGTCTACTCTGATCCTTTCCCACTGGTCAAAAGTCCCACTTAAACCCTTTGGGATGGCAAACAGAGTCCTTCAAGTATTTGGGCAACCTACTGTACAATGTCACATAAATACTATTGATAATCCATGAGTGAAATTTACTCTTAAAACATGGAAAACTATTATAAAAGAATATAAGCTAGAGGGAGATATGGCAATCCTTAAATGGTGCGCATATGACTCAGACTTCACACTAATAAATTGGATTCTAGATTGAAGGACTGGACAGCTGAAGGAATAACAGCTTCATGTGAAGAAAGAAAGAAAGAAAGAAAGAAAGAACGCTGCTCAGGTCTGAAACGCTTAAAGAGAAACACTCATTAGAAAAACAAGACTTTTACGGATATCTGCAGATGAGGCATTACAGTTATTTGAAGATGAAACACGTGACTGAGCCGGTGTGTGTTTGATAGAACTATTTAGGATATAATTCAGATACTGGTGTAAGATTATTTTATGCTTGTATAAAGGTCTGTTAAATCTTAAAACACATTCAGCCTCATATATTAAAACAAAGTGGGAAAAGGAAGGAGGGAATATTGTATCTGATGAAGACTGGACAACAATATGGAGATATCAATGGAAGTGCACCAGTTCACAGAAATGGAGGGAATTTGGTTGGAAATATCTCATAAGGTATTTTATACACGCTCACACTATGATATATATATATATATATATACATATATATATATATATATATATACACATATATATATATATATATATATACACAATAACCCTCCTGTTTGCTGGAGAAACTGAGGAAACCAAAATGCAAACCATCACCATGTCTTCTGGGACTGCCCTGCTATAGGAGAGGGACACACAAGGTCCTACAAGACATGTTTGAAAACGAAATACCATTTGTGAGTAAAACCATATATTTTGGGTGTTTACCTCAAGACTGGTCAAAGGAGATGAACTCCTAATGAATGCACTGCTGGTAGCTGGTTGTCACAGGAGAGCCCAACTTTAAATGCATGGATGGAAACTACGATGGACATTTATAAAATGGAGAAGACAACAACATCTGTCATCAGCACTATATAAAATAAATGTATTATTATTTATTATTAATCATAAATCAGAACAGTTTGCTTCTCGCTGGCAAAGAATGTGTTTTCTATGTAACACCCACAGGCCTGATTTCACTTTCACTAACCAATAATAAGATTGTAAAGAAAATATCACCAACGGTTCATGGTTCTATTTTCTGTTTGTTTGTTTGTTTGTTTGTTTATGTGTACATATAAACAAAAAGACTGAGAATTGTAGCAAACATGAATATATGATGTATACATACGATATTTGGAATACATCTGAAGATGAATTTTTGTTTTGATGAATACCAATAAAAAATAAATTACAAAAAAAAAAATCCCACTTAAACCCGCTCAGATCAGTAAACTCAGCATTTACACCGGGTCGGGTGACTCTGCAGTAGACCCGGGTTTTTATCACCTCAGCTCGGCTTTGATCTAAACATAAGACCGAGGTGAACGTGCTAAATAAAGTGAAGTGATGACATGTTATCTACGTCACATCGTCAGCAGCCTCCATGCTGCCTGCTGCTCACTGAGTTTACTTTAACTGCTGTCAGTCGGTAAAAGAAGTCATCCATCTTCGTGTTGTTCTGAACACCTGAGACTCAAACTGATTTAAACGTCTTCACGCAGACGTAGAGTTTGTTGGTCCTCTGACAGCAGCTCGTTCTCTTCCTGTCGTTATCTGCTCACCTGCTGTTAATCCTCCTCCTCTCATTCTGTCTTCACTTGTTCTATGTTACTTATCTTATTTTCCTTCTGTGCTGATTTAAGTCTCTCCACAGTTTGACCTTTGACCCCTGAAGTCAATCTTCTGCTTTTAGTTTTTCTTCCCATCGACAGCTTCACCAGAACATCAGACTGTTGTTCGTCAGACTCCAGGACACTAAACGATGAGCTGTGTCCTGGAGGATATTGATGAAGAAATGATCAACACCTCATTTTATCCAAAATCAACTCCCATCTACAAACAGCCTGTGACTTTGTGTTTGACATCAGCTCCTCTGAGTCTGGATCGAACAGTAAGAAACATGACTGCTGTGAACCACCCGCACAAGATGGCTGACAGATCGAACTGAGCTGCTGATGAAGAGAGTACGTCTCCATGAAGCTGTCTGCATTGAAACACAGTTTTCTGCAGGTGTTTCAGAGCTGATCGTAAAATAACCTCACGACTTTATAACCTAAAGCTCTTTACATGTTCCTGGATGAGAGCGGCGTCACTTCTTCTGCAACACTGAAGTTAAAAGGACGATGGACAGAGAGGAGAGACGTCTGCTCGTCTCTCTTCTCTGTTTACATACAACTGACTTTAAACATGAGGAACTAGACCATCTTTTAAAAACCACTCATCCATCATCTCAATCATCCAGGTACAGACTGATTCACCACAAACCTCACTGTGATATTCAGTCTGACACCAGCTGCATTATAAACAGAGAAACAGCACCAAGGAAACGTGTCTGTGCTGTTCAACCAAAACAGGAAGAGGAATCATTTTCCCCGGTCACTCTCTCCAGGTAACGTTGGATCAGTGTGAATAACTGTGAAACTCATTACTGCAAAATAACAAGAAGCTGCTGATGGAGGAGTGAAGAAGGTGAAGAGGGAGAGAGACGGACATTCACTGTGTCGAAGTCTGTTCCCCTGTCCATCTGTCTCCTCTCAGCACCGGTACCTGACACAGGTGCTTCAGAACCGGGTCATTGTTTCTACAAAACCTGCAGACTCATTAATACAACTGGCTGTTTGACTCTGACTGTTCACAGACCTGAGATCAGTTTCACACATTCATTTTTGTCTACTGGAGACTTTTCTTTTTTTTACTCGGCTCCACCAATAAAAAAAATAAACCTTTCTCCTGATTTTATTGACGGAACCTTTTCCATCAGAAGTCGTAAACACAGGAGAGAAAATAACTGAGATCAGACTGAGATCACCAGAGCAGCTGCCCTCAGAACGTCCGGAGGTTAAGAACTCAAACGTCTTCACAGACTCCACATTAACTCAAATCAAACCCCAGAACTCTGTTCTGTGTGCGAGCCCGTCTGTTGGATCTCCTCTCCTCCTTCAGACGGACTCACCTCCACCTGAATCTGCTGCCTCCTCCGTCCGTCCTGACAGCTTCTCCTCCACTGCCTCTCTCATCCTCCACCTCTTCATCTCTTCTCCTTCCTGCTGTTTGAACACGGCGCCTGTGTTACATCAGCTTCCCCTCCTACATCCTCCTCTGAGCAGCTGTCACTCTGCTGCCGTCTGATCCCTGCCCACCACCTCCACCAGCTCCACCACCTCCACCCTGCTACACTGAGGCCGTCACTACATCACACTAATGATCATCACATCACAGACTGATCCACACCCTGCTCACCTGTAAACCTGCAGAAACTTCACTTTTAGGTGATCAAGAGAGGAGATGTAAAGATCAGCTTTCAGTCCTACTGCTGCAAACCTGTATTAAAGTGCAATGGAGCCAAATGTTCCCTGAAATTCAGCCGTCAAACACAAATAATTTGAACTCTGAGCACTTTAAAGTCTCTGTGAGCCGACAGACGCTTCACCAACGAGCTGTGATCCAAAAGTCAGACAGAGTTCAGAGGACGAGAGACGAAACGAGAGCGAGACAGACGAGAAACAAAAGAGGCAACTACAAAACACACACACACACACACACTCCTGGAATTCGTCTTTGGAAGCTGTCTGTTAAAAGGCAGCTGATTGGACGAACCGTCCGTCTGTCAGAGGCTGACTTCAACCAATCAGATGAACAGAAGGAGGGCACTGACAATAAGTCAGCGGAGAGAAGAGTGAAGACGTCTTCGGATGAAATAAACTCTCCAGCTGTTCTTCGTTCACTTCAGGTCGTCTCACAGTTCAGCTGCAGGACTTAAAGTCCCATCAGTGACATGTTTACATGAGCTGAGCTGATTACAAAGGTCAAAGGTCGACTGTTTCTGATGAGCTGCAGTGAGAACAGTGTGTCAGGAAGACAAACTGAGCTGTACGATGAACCGGACCACACTTCTCATCGCAGGCAGATATAAATATAAACCTGGAGAGAGAGATGAGTAAAGAGCAGTCAGAGCCGAGTTCAGAGAAATAAAAAAATATCACATCGCAGTCTTTCAAAGGCAGAGAGAGAGAGCCACGGGTCAGTATTAATGTGTGTGACTCGCCCTGCAGGCTGCGTGAGCTCCAGCCAAAAACCGAGTCCTGACGGCAGACGGTTTGAGGGGAGAGGGTCCAGAGGAGGACGGGGTGACGTGATCGGTGCCGGCGCTCTGGGAGCCAGCGATCATCTGAAGCTGAAATACCAGCTTGGAGAGGAAAATGTGTCTGGACTCGGGCGAGACGAGGACGCCAAAAATAAGTAAGTGTGGCAGCTTGAGAAGGGCGAACATCAACAGCACGGGGAAGGAAAAAACACAGAGGGACAGATGACAAGGGACTAAAAGGACGAGACGGAGACGGAGACGGAGATGGAGACGGAGACGGAGACGGAGAGGACGAGTCACAGCTCATCAGAGAAACAGGCCGAGCTCACAGAACCTCTCACCTGTTCATTATTCTTCATCATGCTTTAAAATGAAACTGGAAAAACGTCCAGCACAAGTTCATCCAACAACTCAGTTACACACAGTTACACACTGACACACACAGTTACACACAGTTACACACTGACACACACAGTTACACACAGTTACACACTGACACACAGTTACACACTGACACACACAGTTACACACAGTTACACACTGACACACAGTTACACACTGACACACAGTTACACACAGTTACACACTGACACACACAGTTACACACAGTTACACACTGACACACACAGTTACACACAGTTACACACTGACACACAGTTACACACTGACACACAGTTACACACAGTTACACACTGACACACAGTTACACACAGTTACACACTGACACACAGTTACACACAGTTACACACTGACACAGTTACACACAGTTACACACTGACACACAGTTACACACAGTTACACACTGACACACACAGTTACACACAGTTACACACTGACACACACAGTTACACACAGTTACACACTGACACACAGTTACACACAGTTACACACTGACACACACAGTTACACACAGTGGCATAAAATATATAGCTACATTTATAAACAGAACATATCACACACAGTTCAGTGTCACCAGCAGCAGGACACATTTCTCTCTCTGGTCTGAAACATCTTCTGACCTCTGATGATGTAAAACTTTAATAAAACATCCAGCTCAGATTCTCTTTGTGACACCTGAAACAGGACGACCCTAATCACCAGTCCACCACCTTCATTTCATTGTTCCCAGCACATCATCATTAACGTGGCTCCAGGACGTCGCCACCTCTGGAGATAACCTGACACAATCTGAGTGAGTGACGTGCAGAACTCTCACTCTGGACCAGAACTTTGCTGTTCACTCATTTTCTGACACTAACCCGACTTATTATCTCCTGGATTTGGTTTTCTGTCACAGTTTAGTTGATTTAGGAAAAGACGGTTTGGATTAATTAGACACTTTCACAAAGTTTGGTCAGAGGAGAACTTCTACCTTCACCAGGTCGACTCAAGGTTCATGGTTAGATGAGCAACACAAAGCTGAAGACTAGCTCTCCAGGTAAAGTTG
Source organism: Pagrus pagrus (assembly GCF_965226575.1). NCBI lineage: Eukaryota > Metazoa > Chordata > Actinopteri > Spariformes > Sparidae > Pagrus > Pagrus pagrus. The sequence continues at coordinate 513,727 of NC_140187.1, read as the reverse complement.
ACGCCTCATGCAGCTCCTGAGGTTCAAACCCTCTCTGTAGTTTAAGTCAAATTTGGCTTTAATTTTGAACATCATGAAGTTCTTCAGACGTCTGACTGAAGCTGAAAACACACTTTAACTTTGAACCCTGTCAGGACGTCACTTTGACATCACATATCACAAGTGAACGTTAAAAAGACGTCAGAAAAACTCTTTTGTCTTTTCAACGTTGTCAAAGACGTAATGTAACTTAAAACCAGGTCAGCTCTGCTGTCAGACCCGGCTGCTGTCTTCAGCATGTTTGAAGTGAGAGCAGCTGAACATGACGTCTGGTGTCAAAGACCAACTGACAGAAAACACCTGACGACATCAGGGCGAGCAGTGAAACCATCAGTATCATATTCGTCTCTTCTGTGATCAATAACTGGACCGGCTGTGACACAAACAGCATCTGAAGGGCTCGACCGGGTGACGTCTGACGACAGGAGGAGAGGAAGAAGGAAGAAAAGAATGAAAAATGAATTCCTGTCTTCCTGAACGTGAACGTGTGTTTACTTCCGCTCTGTGACGAGGATCAGTCGACCTGTTGGTCTGTGGTTTGAGATTAACAGCGAGCTGCTGGACTGTTGGATGTTGGGGGTAAATATAAATGCAGGCAGGACGTCAGCGCTGACAGCAGCAGCAGCAGCCGTGTGGAGAGAGATGTCAGGATTTATTGTGGAGCTGTCTGGATCTGTCATGGACCCACTTTAATGAAACGCCTTTGATAGAAGACACTGACTTAATAACTGTGACACACTTTCCCTCCTCCGTCTCACCCAAACCAACGCGACGGCCGGAGAGCAGAAGACTCTTTCATTTGTCTCCACGGATCAACAGAAAAGAGCTGACGACACGCTGACCGACTCCACCAGACGTTTCTGGGTTCAGGTGCAGAACAACACTTTGTTCTAAACTCTGACGTTTCAATGAATCACTAGGATGGAAAGTGTTGAAGCTCTGAGGCTGAACTGAGGCGCTGATGCAGCTGTTTCTCTACAGAGTCAACACTTCAGTTCATTGACTTTGGTTGGAACCATTTTTATTTATGTGTCTCTGTGACATTAAATATAAACTGTGTGCTGTGTTATAACACAACACACAGAGAGAATGAAGCAGCAGCGACAGGAACCTGTTTCCATGGTTCAGGTTGTGATGCTGTGCAGGTCAGGACAGACGGACAGATGGACAGATGGACAGACGGACAGATGGACAGACGGACAGACGGATAGACAGACAGACGGACTGATGAGCGCTGCCTTTAACGCAGAATACAAGTGTATTGATTTTATCTGACCAGATGTGTTGACTGTTTATCATGTATGTTTCAGACTGTGAAAGACCGAGAGAGAGTTTAAATTAAGAATCCTTTTACAGCCGACACTGAAGTCAGAACCAGACACTGAACTCAGAACCAGACACTAAAGTCAGAACCAGACACTGAAGTCAGAACTAGACACTGAACTCAGAACCAGACACTGAACTCAAAACCAGACACTGAACTCAAAACCAGACACTGAACTCAAAACTAGACACTGAAGTCAGAACCGAGAGAGAAATCTGCTACTTTGTTGATCCAAAGAGAGAAAGTGGGTCACGATAGTCTCTTATGTAACAGTACAGAGAAATTATTTTTAAAAAATAAATAGACTAGACGACAAGATAAATTAAATATAATATAACATAAGGAGAAGTGTTTTTTTTGTTATATATATATATATATATATAACAAAAAAAACACTTCTCCTCCTTCTCATTCTTCTTTTATAATTCTGGCAGCAGTGTCTGGCTCACTGCTGCCTCCCCTGGTTGACGACACTTCAATAAAATGAGGACTCGAGCATATGTATAAAAAACGCTGCTGCTTGAGTCCTCAGTGGGACCAGGACGGTGGATCATTGATAAAAGTGCGTGCTTCCCCCGCCCCTCCCAACAAAAGTCCTGGGAGTGTGTTGCAGCTGTTCAGGTGCACAAACCTAACGCACCTCTCCAGCGGTCCCAGCAGTTCTCAATGAAGTGATTACCTGCGGGGGGCGTGGTTAACTTACAAATGTTTGTCATTGATTTTGTGTCTTATGTGAGAAACAAAGTAAAAGAAACAGCAACAGAACTCTTTCTCTGTCTTCATGGAACAAATGAATCATGTCATGTAAAAGCCTGTATGTCTGTATCTCGTATTGGATCGATGGCTCCATCTACTGGATGAACATGGAACACAGAACAACTACGCGAGGCGTCCAAGTACGCGGTGTGTTGCGCACGGTGCAGATCAACTTCCGGTCGCACATCAGAAACTGCGACCGCACGCGTGTGTGAACGCGTGACAACATTTGTCAAACAGTGACAGACAGACGTGCGCACGCTGCTTCGTACGCACGCAGCTTCTTGTTACGCGTGAAATACAGTCTGCACGTAACAACGCACGCACGCACGCACGCATAACAAAATTCTCATGCGTGCACACACCCGTTGCTGCGCATCTCTCTGGTTGTTTTGACATTGATATACCTTCATACACACGCACACTGTCACACACACTCACACACACACACACACACACACACACTATGAAGGTATATCGATGTCAAAACAACTAGAGAGATGCGCAGCAACGTGCGTGTGCATGCATGATAACTTTGTTATGCGTGCGTGCGTGTGTGCGTTGTTACGTGCAGATTGTATTTCACGCGTAACAAGAAGCTGCGTACGTATGAAGCAGCGTGCGCACGTCTGTCTGTAAGCTGACAGACTCTAAGCTGTGTCTGTTACTGTTTGACAAATGATGTTACGCATTCACACACACGTGCGGTCGCAGATTCTGATGTGCGACCGGAAGTTGATCTGCACCGTGCGCAACACTCCGCGTACTTTGACGCCTCGCGTAGTCGGCCTTTTCATTTTATTGAAGTGTAGTCAACCAGGGGAGGCAGCAGTGAGCCAGACACTGCTGCCAGCATCTCAAAAGAAGAATGAGAAGGAGGAGAAGAAGATCAAAGAAGCAGAGTGTGATATATATATATATATATATATCAAAGTGGCGTTTTGATCAGGAAGGACTCCGCATAGCTGCAGGGCGAGAGCAGGCAGTTCTTGAGGCGGCTCAGTGGAAACGAGTGGATGTGGGTTCCCCCGGAACTGACCCCCTTTCCACCAGAGCGGCTAAGCTGTTGTGTCCATCCTGCACACCTTGCAGCCCCACCCCGCTCCATGCTGTCGGAGGTGGAGAAGCTCATTAAGCTTTGTCTGGCCCTGCCAATGTCTGTCGCGGCATCCGAGCGCTCTTTCTCAGCCCTGCGCAGGCTGAAAACCTGCTGCGCACCATGACGCAGGAGAGACTAACACATTTGACCGTTATGAACGTTCACAGTGACCTTATGGATGAAAGCGATGTCTCCACCCTGCTTAAAATCTTCATCAGTAGGTCAACTGAGAGAAGGTCCACTTTTGGAAATGCATGAAAGCCCTGAGTCAGGAGCGCAGACTTTTCTTTTTTTCATTCAAGGGTACAAATAATGCTGTTATGTTCCTTAAATGGCCTGATGTAGTGATCAAAGTTTCATTTTCTTAACAATAAAGATGCCGTGTTCATCCATTCTAGCTCTCTTATAACTGCATTATAAAATAACTTCAAATCAAATCCTTAATCATTGATAAAAGTGCGTGTCCAGAAGCCTGTATGTCTGTATCTCGCATTGGATCGATGGCTTCATCTACTGGATGAACATGGAACACAGAACAACTACGCGAGGCGTTCACGTACGCGGTGTGTTGCGCACGGTGCAGATCAACTTCCGGTCGCACATCAGAAACTGCGACCGCACGCGTGTGTGAACGCGTGACAACATTTGTCAAACAGTGACAGACAGACGTGCGCACGCTGCTTCGTACGCACGCAGCTTCTTGTTACGCGTGAAATACAGTCTGCACGTAACAACGCACGCACGCACGCATAACAAAATTCTCATGCGTGCACACACCCGTTGCTGCGCATCTCTCTGGTTGTTTTGACATTGATATACCTTCATAACGCGTGACATAGTTTGCGCACGTCATTTCCGCCTACGCGTGAGTGTGTGACAAAAATGTTCAATTATCTTCATGCGAGCGTTAATGCGTGCGTTTGCAAAAAACGCTTGAATGTTACGCGTAGTCACTACGCGTCGTGTGATTACCGGCGTGCAGCAGTCATCATGCGTGAACGTGCACGTGAACGGGGGACCATTATAAGTCAATGAGGAAACTACATTACACGTCAGGCGCTGCTTGCTGCACAGGCGTCAAAGCACACGCGTGTGACACGTTCAGTTCATAGGTGCGCACGCATTATGACACGATTCTACCGCCATACACACTGTCACAGACACACACACACACACACACACACACACACACACACTTACACACACACTCACACTCACACCCTGCTGCTCCCCCTCCTCCCCCCTCCATGTGAGGAACATCACCGGAGCTTTAACGCCCGGCGCTGTCGACGGTTGCCGTGACAGCCTGAGCTGTTGTCTTGGCAAACATAAGCAGACGCGCGTTGTCGTGCTGGTCTGTTGATTAATTTGTGAAGCTGCGGAGTGTTTGAGAATATCTGTGTACTGTGTCCGTGTGTGAAGGTGTTAATCGTCTGTGGAAACATTCAGAGAAAAGAGCGATCAGACGGCAGCAGTGAGGCGACCCGACAGCGTTTCAAACAGTCTAATGATTTAATAACAGACCGGCAGCTGAAGGTGGCATCTGCAGCTCTGTCACACTGTACCAGGACCGGCTCCTGTCCCGGCTCTGTGCCCACAGCTCCTCATTTACTGAAGGTTACTCTTTGACAACACGCAGCCCAACGACTGAATCAACCACAGATGTGTTAGGACTTTATGTTTCTTTAGGTCCAAGCTTCAGTTTTCAGTTGTGACAACACCGTGATACCTGGTCCTTTCAACGCAAACACGGCTGGAAAACGTCTCCAGCCTCCTTAAAAATACCCAGGGACACCGTCCAAGAGACTTGAACTCCACAGAGGGACGAGGTCAACAGAACATCAGACACACAGTCACACACAGTCACACGCAGTAACACACAGTAACACACAGTCACACACTGTAACACACAGTCACACGCAGTAACACACAGTAACACACAGTCACACACTGTCACACACAGTCACACACAGTAACACACAGTCACACACTGTAACACACAGTCACACGCAGTAACACACAGTAACACACAGTCACACACTGTCACACACAGTCACACGCAGTAACACACAGTAACACACAGTCACACGCAGTCACACGCAGTAACACACAGTCACACACAGTCACACACTGTAACACACAGTCACACACAGTCACACGCAGTAACACACAGTCACACGCAGTCACACACTGTAACACACAGTCACACACAGTCACACGCAGTCACACGCAGTCACACACAGTCACACACAGTCACACACTGTAACACACAGTCACACACAGTCACACACTGTAACACACAGTCACACACTGTAACACACTGTAACACACAGTCACACACAGTCACACACAGTCACACGCAGTAACACACAGTCACACAGAGTCACACACTGTAACACACAGTCACAGGCTGTCACAGGCTGTAACACAGTCACACACAGTCACACACTGTAACACACTGTAACACACAGTCACACACAGTCACACGCAGTAACACACAGTCACACACAGTCACACACTGTAACACACAGTCACACACAGTCACACGCAGTAACACACAGTCACACAGTCACACACTGTAACACACAGTCACACACAGTCACAGGCTGTAACACAGTCACACACAGTCACACACTGTAACACACTGTAACACACAGTCACACACAGTCACACGCAGTAACACACAGTCACACAGTCACACACTGTAACACACAGTCACACACAGTCACACGCAGTAACACACAGTCACACAGAGTCACACACTGTAACACACAGTCACACAGAGTCACACACTGTAACACACAGTCACACACAGACACACTGAATTTCATTCTAGAGTGAACTATTCCTTTAACGTGAGGCTAACAAAAAGCAGCCAGCTGTGCACTGAGTGACAGAGGAGGATCATGGGAGACAGTTAGAAACAGATCGAGGACAAATATTCACTGAAAGGACCACACACTCAAAATCTCAACACTTCCAACTTTACTGTATTTTAAAGACACTCAGCAACAGAGAAAATAAAATATAGTTTAATTCAAATTCACAGCCGCCATGCAAGAATAAGTGAGTGCTCCCTCAGAGCCATAAAGCAGTGCTCAGGCAGAGTGATTGGACTTTCCAATCATGTGGAGAAACCTTACATTAGAGAGGATGTAATTTCCTACTTCAAGCCGAGTGAGAGCAGAGAACCATTAGTGGGTTTGTGGAAATATACCTCCGGCTCTGGACTCACAGCACTTTAACTCTCCCCGTCTTTTACTTTCTTTCCTCTCCTCTCTCTCTCCTCTGCTCAGTCGTGACCACGTTCAGAAACTGCTGCTGTAGTTTCATCTACTGCTTCCAGAATGACCGAGCAAAAAGAAAGTGATAAATACAACTTTCACTTCTCCTCTCTCCTCCTCCTCCTTCCCTCATCAATAATACATCACTTCTCTGGCCAGTTGAGCTCTGTGGTGGAGTCTGAAGGGGAGAGTAAAGGATCAGATTTCCACTGCAGAGAAGAAGAGGAAATGGGTTTCCCTGACCAGGTTCACCCTCAAGGGCAACGCGATCAGTGTGTCCAAACTGCAAACTTCCCCGAGAAGGAAACTTTCACTCCTGTCTGTTTTCTCTGAGGTTTGTTCACTCTGGAGCTTCAGTGAGAGGTGGAGGGAGCAGCAGGAGCTCATTAACATCATTTTAAACACTTCCTGTCTGATTGATTGATTGTAATTTGTAAAAAAGAAAAGAAAAATTGCTTGTTTGAGCTCAGAGACAGTTTCACTGTTTATGTTTCAGTCACACATTCAGAATTGTTTAAGTTGTAAAAAGTGATTAAAAATGTAATAATTTAGGTGTTAAAGATGGAAGAAGGGGAATAAGAAATGTGTTGTTTTCATGTAACCAGACCAGAGTTTAGTTGAGGGTAATGTTGGAAATGTGATGTCATGGGTCAGAACCAACATGGCTGCAGAGGAAGAACACACAGCTGCAAAATAACGTTTTTCTACACGTCGTCCATGAGGCTCAGACGCTTGTTTCATGTTCATGTGTGTTGTTAACGAGCTCTTACATGGACATTGTTTAGGCCTTTCAGCTCATTTCTGCTGACTAAACAACAGAAACCAGCTGGAGAGACTTTAACATTCCGTGGGAGATATTTTTTAATCTTTTCCATCTTTTACTGTGTCAGTTTTCACAATGTCTGCTAACCTTTAACTTCTAAAGACATCTGTATGATGCTGGTGAAGCCTCCACCCACAGGAGGCAGCAGATCACCAGAGACAACTGCTGCTCTTTGCTAGACGTTCTTGGCTGTAGCTAGCTACAGTTAGCTAACTAGCTCATGTTAGTCATGTCATAGTTTATGCAAGTGTTCGGTGTGTTTTCTCTGGTTGCATTTGGATCTGATGATCCAGGGTCAGAGTGAAGTATCTGTGTGTCCGTTCGGTCTTCACTCCACAGAGGTTCTGGTGTGAACATTGAAACTTTTCCATTTGTAACAAGTCTGTCACTCTTCTCTGTGGTAGTCTGTAGTTTCTCATCGCTCTCTGCGATCTTCAGAGCCGCCTGCCCGAGCTTTCCTCTAACCAACTCTTCAGCACTTGAGGATAACGATAGCTGTGGGATTTATCTACTTAAGCATGAAAACGGACCGAGATTTATCTCAACACCTCAATAACAAACCCGATGTCAGACCAGCAGCCGGCACTGACTGCTGCAGAACACATTACAGGACACAAGAGACGGATTAACTGCTGGCTGAGTTGAACCTGAACACACTCACACATGTTCCTGTGACTGAACCCGTAACAGCGATGATGTGACAGCAGTGTGCTGGTACTTACAGCTGTGCTGGCTGCAGCCTGTTTGGACTCTTCTGTGAGGAACGCCAACATCAGCTCCACCTTCTGTTTCTCCTCCTCACTGATGTAGTCCGTGTCTGTAGGGAGGAGAACACACAGCACTGAGGGAGGCGTTCATACATCTAATCATTGTTTATGTTATCATTGTTAAAATAATTCTGTGATAATTTAGAACTGGAGGAAGGAGATCGGAGTCAGCTCAAAGTTCAAACAAGGTTTTAATCTTGGACAAGAGGAGCATTCACAGAGCAACAGGCACGTCTGTTAGAAAGTGAAGACTCAACTTCTAAACAGGAAAGCTTGGTATTTATCTGTCCCTGTGGGTGTGTTTTCACTCTGACAGTTAACCTTCAGTGATTACTCAATACCTTCCATGGGTCATAAAACAACATAAAACAAGTCATAAAACAAGGTCACAGTTCACTTTACTGTTACTTTGAATATGGCTGTGTAAGACTTCAATTCACATATCTCTACATGAAGTACAACATTTCCAACAAAAATCATGTCTCAGCATGTGTTCCACCTGTTTGAATTGGAGGCTACGAGCAGATCAAACTGCACATTCACCTAATTATTCTCAACTCATTTCATTCTGACAAAATTCAAACCGTCACTTTGTGTTTCACTACAGACACTCTGATATGTTGTCATTAAGCATCTAATGACAAACAAACCCAGAATGGACTGACAGTGATTTTTTTCAAGCATGAAGAAAAATGTATAAAGTAATGTATGTGAAGGATTCTGTCTGTTATTAGTCTGTATTCAAGTATTTAGATTCCAAACCAGAAACAGGATTTGGGTTTCTGGCAACGATAGCTGCAAATGATTCAGTAGATTCTGAAACATATGAAGACAAAGTACAGTAGGAGGGATATGAAGTAGAATATTAAAGAGAATTTGTCCTGAAAGTAAGCATGAGACCGCGAAGACCCAACGACATAAACACTTTGATTTAAATAAATTTTTCTGGTTTGTTTCAGTTCAGAAGTTGTTTTTTTTAAATGTTATGAATTATCTTTAAAGTGGAACATTTCATGCTGTGTAGAATAATCACATATTACACAGAGATTAGGGACAGAACCGTTATCAGTGCCAATATTCAGCATTTTTCAGATTATCTGTATCTGTGTTGTTTGTGTCCGATAATAAAATAAATGAATTAAAAAGTGTTGTAGTGTGATCCATACTGTATGTGGGCAGCTGAGCCTGTGTGAGTGCTGCTGTGATCGTTACTGTGTAAGATGATCTGATACAGAACCGGTGTTAGACATGAAGTCTACGAATGACATCTGGGAAACACTCAGCTCCGATTCACAGATCCTGTTACAGCTGAAGCTCCAGATATAAACCACAGAGGTAAAAGGTGAGTTAGAAAAGTATGTCAGTGCTATACAGTTACACAAAGAGACGCAAATAATCCAACAGTCTTTATCCGTCACACCAACAGTATCTGATTCTCCTCAGAACCGCTTCCTGTAGAACAACACAGGACATTTGTTCATGTTCATCAGCTCTCAGTCTTCAGTACAAGCAGCTCTTATTTACTGTTGAAGATGTTTCAACCCTCATCAGTGTGACGCCACTGGATCATTGTAACCACGTGTGTGCGACAGAACCAGGTTTTTATTTTAAACCAAAACATTTAAAAACTATGCTTTCCATTAAACCTGACTGTATGCGTGTTTTCTTTAAATCTGTGTTGGGGGACATCAGACGACGTCATTCTGACCAAAGAAATATTTCATCACGTAGTATTACATGATTACAAACTAGAATGGTTTTGTTTTCTTTAGGATCCATCATTCGCTGAGAAATTAACAAAAATGTGAAGAACGTCCTATCTCACAATGTCGAAGACAGAAAAAAATACTGGAACCGTCCCTTTATCTGGATCTGCACCAAAAGTTAATGGTGGAAATCCATTCAGTAGTTTTTGTTAATCCTGCTGATAGACCAACAAACCAACAGACCAACAGACCGACCAACAGATCGACAACCTACCTACCTACCCACCAAACCAACCAACAAACCAACCGACTGACCAACACACTGTCATGTTCTTTGACGTTGTAGCTGTTTGGCGGGGGCTCACTTTAACGGTTTCATATATTGTGTTGGTTTAATCTTGAACAGAACATGTTCAGCTTTGGTTTGGTTTCTTTACTTCTAATCTTCCACCGTCCTCTGTTCGTCCTTGTCTTCTCCTGTGATGTCCGTCTGAGACGTCAGGTACTGACACATGATTGTGATGAACAGGCGAACAGTGTCTTCATCAGCTGCTGATTAACTAAGTGCAGAAATGCCGTCCAGTCTGAAACAGTCAGTAAACAGCTTTTATTCTTCCTGCTGCTTTCCTTTAACGTTCACCCTCCCTATGCTCCATTTATTCATCTCCATCCTTCTCTCCCTCTCTCCCTCTCTCTCTCACTTGATGGCTTTCGATTTGTCTTTCCATTCCCCCCCCCCCCCCCCCCCCCCCTCCCCCTGCAATCAGACAGATCCTCTTTCAGTGGAGGAGTGGTATCACCCCGGTCAGGGCTGTGATATTGGCTTGTTGGAGAGCTGCCATGTTGATCTGCAGATCTGCAGTGAGAGACTACAATCACTACACATGATATTAGAAGGAATATGGAGGGGGAGAGGAAGAGGGAGAGAGGGAGGCAAAAACAGAGAGAGAGAGACGTGAAGATGAATGAAACCAGACTAAAACTATGTAACAGTAGAGTGAAACTTGTCTGACAGCTTTAAGAATGAAACATGAACGAGTATGTCAGAGCTGCTGTTACCTGCTGTGCCTTTGTCGATTCAACAAAGAAACAACAAACCTGAAACGTGCAGTGTGCAACATTAGTGTGCTAACGTGCTCATCATGAACACCATAAATGCTGCAGTACACAGCGTGAGATATTCAGTGTTAATCAGAAAATAATACACAGAACATTGTCTAGAAAATCTGTCAAAATGCAGACGGAGCTGCAGACAAAACCTCACGTTGAGAGATCGGACCATGTTTCTGTTCTGATGAAATTACAAGCCCAACACAACATTTAACACAATAACACAATATCTAACACAATAACAGAAACCTCTCTTTGAATAAGTGTGATGAGCTCGGAGAGCAGCAGTTTGCAGTACAGTAGTGATGCCCGGCCTGGGGTACTTCTGCTGATGCCACGGGGTATGAGGACAGACTGTAGAGCAGCTCATTTATTTTAATAAACTGCAACAATCAGCTGCGACAATTAATTTAAGTGTTATTCAAGGTTACTGCAAGGTGTTAGGAGTAACTTAGTACTCCCCCAGGGGATCCCCAACAGGAAGGACTCAAGGACTTCAACCATGTTATTGCTGCCTGGTTTCACTCCCATCACATCAAACACAGCAGCCTGCACTTCTACGTTTGACTCTGTAGTTACACCTCTAGCATCACTTCCGGAAACACTGCTCCAGTGCAGTTGTTCAAAGAGAAAGTCCGAGTGAGGGGGAGGTTGGGCTGGTTGGCAGGGTCATTCATATCCACAGACTTGTACAGAACTCAAAGCCAGTAGGCAGGTAACAAGCTTACAAACGACAACGAGCAGCAATCACTCAGTAATGTATTAATGTCCTTCTCTCTGTCTGCACTGAAAACTATTCAGTTTCAGCGGCAGTCCTTTTCATTCCTGTCCAATGTAACCATGAGTTTATGATATATGCTGCTAAAGATGTGTTGTTTCACAGTGAAGGAGGTAGGATGAACACCTGAGCAGTTCTAATGATGGTAGATTCATTTATTTTCATCAGTGTGTCACTCTGATCCAGACTGAAACATGTTAACATCTCTGTGATGTTCATGTTCCCCTCAGGATGAACTGTGATTACTCTGGTGATCCTGTGACTTCATCTAGCGCCATCATCAGGTCGACATTTGAATGTGTCCAATACCTGCAGAACTGATGACATCACACCAGCCAATTAAGTTGATGAATCCTAAATAGATGTTTGTTTCAGTTTTTGTTTTCATTGTAACTTTCCATTGTCGATGTTTTCATATGAAGAGTAATTTAACTTTATTTTTTAGCTTGTTATGTGCTCTCTTGTTATATGAAGTGAGAAACAGCAAATAAAGATCCAGCTTTTAAACAACCAACATTAAATGTATTTATTTGCGCACACATATAAGACTATAAAATCCCTCCCGTCCGAGCCATGATGTCTGAGCCCAAACTGATACCTCCACCTTATATATAACGACACCTCAAACAGACAGTTGTACATATGGATGTTTTAAAACATATATTTTACATATTGTTAACATTTCATAAACTATTTAAAAATTGATTTTCATGTTTGTTGGATCTGAACAATGATTGGCTGTCACTTTTTTTTTGTATTAGGGTCTGTCATAAAGTGGTTGCTTCTCTTTAGGGCTCCACACACAAGTCAAAATAATAACATGAGCAACAGTTTAAAATCACACAGTATGAATAAAACAGAACCAAACATGACATAATTTTACACATGAAAAGGTCGACAGCAGAAAGAAAGCAGACCAACAGTCAAACTACATAACAAAAATAAAATTAAAAGAATAAAAGAAAAATTAAAACATCTGTAATAATGAGGCAGCTGCAGCTTAAACTCTGTGACTTTTCTCTTTCAGACAGAAACATCGTAAATACGACCGTCCTCTTTATCTCTACCTGCTCTGTTCCACTGTCACACACAGTTTCAGTGGTGAAATCTTCACATCACCCACAGTGTGAATGAATGGAAGCATCCTGTCAGTGAAAGTGTGTGTGAAGGTGTGTATGTGTGTGTTAGTGTCAGGATCAGAGAACAACAGCTTTGCTCTGGTCCAGTCCAGATTCACTCTGATCCTCTGGAGCTTCTTCTGCACTACGAGAATAGTGTGAGCTGATGGTGACCATGCTGAGTATTTACCTCGACAGAACATTAGTCCCCATACAACAGACAGTATGTCCCCCTTTCCTCTGGACAGACTCTGCTAACACACCCAGTATCCAGATGGTACTGTCTCCAACCACGACGTCCCAGCTGTGAGTCCCTGAGTTAAAACCCTCAGAGCCCAGGACAGAGCAGCGTCCCTCAATCCTCTCTGGATTATCAGGAAGCTGCCATCTTTCTCCTTCTATCACACTGCTCATATCTTCAGAGAGGATGAGTTTTGGATGAGCAGTGTTTGGGTCCAGAACCACAGGAGTGTAGGAGACCATGTCCTTCATCTTGTTCCAGATGTTGAAGCTCAGGTTGCCCAGGTGTTTGGCCTGGTCTATCAGAGCTCCTGAGGGCAGCTGTGGATCCTCCAGCAGGGGGCGCTGCTGGACTCTTTCCACTGCAGCCTTGTAGTTTTGCAGGAATGAGACGTCTTCAGCTCTCAGCTCCTCCTCTGTGGCTCTGACTGTGTGTGAAAGAGCTGCTATCTCTCTGCTCAGAGCCTCCATCTTCTCCTTCATCATCTGACTCTTCTGCTCCTCTTCCTCCCTCAGTGCAGCCATCCTGGCCTCCTCTTCCTCTTTTAGAAACTGGTGAAGCTTCTTAAACTGCTTCTTAATCTGCCTCTCTGTGTGGACCTTCATGTGTTTTGCTGTTTGATCAAGCTTCACTTTAACTTCTTCAGAAACCTTTAACTTCTTCTTTAAGGACTCCAGAGTTTCCTGAAGTTCCTTCTTGTGTTGTCGTGCAGCTTCATTGATGGGTCTGAATCTGTGGTTGGTGTGGTTTACTGAGTCTCTGCAGACGAGACACACCGGCTGCTGATGGTCCAGACAGAAGAGCTTGAGTTTCTCAGAGTGCAGACTGCAGAGATCCTCTGAAGCTCTCTGGTCTCTCTCCAACAAGAAGGCCTCACACAAGTTCTTTAACACCAGACTAACAGGTGGTTCTACATTTGAAGATATTGTCTTACAAACTGGACACTCAAATGCTTGTTTCTCTCTCCACCAGCTCTGCAGTCCTTACAGAAGCTGTGGCTACATGACAGAACAACAGGAACTCTAAAGACGTCCCGACAGACCGGACAGCAGAGATCCTCCACTGACCTGGAAGCCATTTTGTCTCTAAATGAGCTGAAAACACAGCAGTCAGTCAGTCATGGTTGCCCTCCCTCCTCTATCAACTGAAATTTACTTTGAGTGCTGTTTTTAACTAAACTTACATTCAGTGTGTGGAGCGTCCGCAGGTTGAAGCAGTTTCTCCCTCCAGTAGCTGAACTCGTTAGAGGAAGTCGTTTGTTTGGTGTGAAGGTGATTCAGATCGTCTGTTTGTCAGTCTGTGTCTCTTTAGTGAAGAGGAACAAACTGTTTCCTGGTTTGTCTCAGGTGAGTCAGGTGAGGGGTGGAGCTTTGTAAGATCTACTCTGCTGAATGCTGAGGATTCAGATGCCTTACATTCCAAAGTACTGATTCATTGCAGGAAATGTAGACTGATAATGTGCAGCAACTATTTTATGATGAAAGGTACTTCAGATCGTAGATTGTATGGGATGCCACTCAATGGGTTACTGGAATAATGTAAGAGGCACCACAGAATATCACAGCTAATACCGTGTTGGGATCCACAGATGAAGTTGTTCATTGTGGATTTTCAAAATTGACTCTGAACTGAACTCAGTTTCCCAGAATTCCCCAGTCTTCAAACCTAGGTGCAAATTCAGCTTTGAGGTACTATTGGTCGAGGTGACAGACCCCCTCTGACCAGATAGTCAAAACTCCAGCTGGTTCCTTTGTTCTCTCTCTTCTCCACCTCTCTCCCCATGGGGCTGCCTGCCCTCAAGATCTCTTCTCCTGGATTCTTCTGGGCCAAACAGCTGCTGAGATTTGCCAGCCGCATTTCCAGCAGGCCCAAAGAACTTCTCCTCACAGCAGCGACGCAAGGTCCTGCTAGTATTCCAGCTTACTTAGCGCCAGTAGCTGCAACGCAAGGCTTACCAGCTAACTCCACAATCCAAGAAACACCAAGCAAGTTAGCACCAAGTTGCTATCCTTGCAAAGGAAAGAGTGACCAGTTTCCTCCACCTGCTGCCTTGAAGCACTACATGTGGTGCCCCGTGTGAGGCAATGTACAGTTGGCAATCATCCGTATGTGTGCAGTGTTAACTTCAGCATAATTTGGCTGCTAAAAGTTGAGATTCTCATCTTGAACTATTTAGCCAAAAGTCGCTACATTTAACCCTACTAATTACTAATTAAACTAAGACTAAGAGTGCTTTAAAGTTTCCTTTAAACCGGCCTCAAAAGGGATGAGGCACCTTGCCCGGAATAGGAACCCTTCTGGAGACAGACCTGGGAGGGGAGCTCGCTGGCAAACATCTGGTGGCCAGGCCTTAATCCGTGCGGCTTCCAGCCAAAAAGACAACATCGAGCCCTCCATCCTGTGGGCCCACCTGCAGGGGAGGGCAATGGGGTCAGGGGCAATGTATGCAGGGTGGCAGGCAAAGATGGGGACCTGGGCGTCCTGATCACTGGCATTGCAGACTGTTTCTAGGGACTTGGAAAATATCACCTCTCTGATAGGGAAGGAAGATGTTGGAGATGGAACAGTACAGACAGATATAGTTGGGCTCATCTTCACACAGTGTCAGTTCTGGAACCAAACTTCTACATGGGGGCTAGACTTTTGTCTTTTCCAGTGTTGCCCAGGGTGACATGCAGGTGAGAGCTGAGCTGAGCACTGATGTGTTGATGAGTTTTCCCTAGAGAACATAAGGGCCACCTCTGTGCGACTGCAAGTTGCTGAGAGGAAAGATCTGACAGTTGTTTGTCTTTTGTCTCCCATCCTGTCTGTGTTATACATGGGCAGAGCTGTATCCAGTTTGGGATTGGATTGGGTCCTTGACTTCCAGCAGGAACTGGTGTGGTTTGGATCCGAGTGTGATTCAGGACCTCCAAGTCTGAGGCCACGGTTCTCTGCCAGAAAACAGTAGATTGCCCCCTCTGGGTTGGGGCTGAGTATAAGTGTCTTGAGAATTTGTTCATAAGTGATGGGACAATGGAGCGTGAGATGAACAGGCGGTTTGGTCAGGAGTCTGCAGTCTTGCAGGCATTTTTAGCAGACTGTTGTGGTGAAGAGGGAACAGAGCCAGAAGGTACAGCTTTAGATTAACCAGTCAATCTCTGTTCCAACCCTCACCTATGGTCATAAGATGTGGGTAGTGACAGAGAGAACGAGATCGTGGATACAAGCAGCCAACATGAGTTGCCTTTGTTGGGTGGCTGGGCTCAGTCTTAGAGATAGGGTGAGGAGCGTGGACATCCAGAGGGAGCTCGGTGAAGAGCTGCTGCTCCTTTGTTTTGAAAGGCTGAGGTGGTTTAGAACATCTGGTTTGATTTTCCTCCTCATGGTACGTTAAGACCAAACACAAAGAGAATTATTCTCCTTGTATTACACATGAAAGTTTGATCTTCTGGATGACGGCAGCTTCCAGCTCTACCTGAGGCTGACTGGTGCCCAGTTCTCAGCTGCAGAGCATCTGTCCATCTGTCTCCACTGAGTAGCAGCTTCTTAATAGGTGTGTTAAAATCAATTAATAGTACCTGTGAGCAGCAAGTAGACATAGATTGAATAAATCTGTCTCACCACATCTGTATGAACCCAGAACAAAGAGATTTCTCTGTGATCTGACTCAATAAATGGATCAGAAGACGCTGAAATAACATCATAATGTCGCCTTGTAAAAACTCTGAACTCATGCTGCGTCAGGTCTGTCGGCCAGACGACAAGCAAACAACTTTTAAAATGTATGTTCCCTAAATGGAGTTTGGATCGATCAGAGCTGTGCTGTGCTGAGACGTATTTCCATGACTTACCAGGTAGTCTGACTTCCTTGCTCATTTTCCTCCATGGCAGCTCCTTATTGGTCCTGTCTTGGTACGAGTAGATGTGTTATCGTACAGCTCTGTGTGTCTGCAAACGGCCACGATGTGTTCATTATCCTCTCCTCTGCATCCCATGACGTCAGTGTGAATGTCGGCGCTGATAGCCTTTCGCAACACAGCATCATGTGAAATCCACAATTGAGTTCAAAATTTTCAACTTGCGCCCCATCATTCGTGCCCCCCGTCACAAATAAATGTGAATTAATGCCTATTTGCATCTTTTCATCAACTTTGTATGTAATGTAGATGCATGAATAATTGCCTGTTTGGTCTGAATGTCCTTTAAGGGTGCCTTCCTTTGATGGGCTTTTTTATTGATTGCTGATTGTTTTCATTGTGGTTTTTGTGTGATCTCTGTGGAAGTTAATGGTAATCAAGTCAAAGAATAAAGCCTCAGGTGTACTCTCTATTCAGTACTAACTAGCTAATGTTAGCATGCTAAACTAAGATGTTGAACATGGTAAAAATTATACATGCTAAACATCAATATGTTGGCATACTGTTAGCATTTAGCTCATAGCACCACTGTACCAAAGCAGGTATAAAACACATATTTTGTGTTCATGTTTGTGTGCATTTGTTTCTGAGGGATCATAAATGTTTAAAACCGGCACGTCCTCTTCTTTCACGTGTGAGAGGATGGGTTTTAAATGCTGTTTTTTATGTTTTATATTTTATTTGAATTCCTTTTTGCACACGTCCTGTACAGGCAACGTACAGGAGGTCACGAGTGGCAGCTGGTCAGTCTTTTGTCTGTGATGGTAGTTTGTTCTTTTGTCAGACTGTTGTTAACATGCACACAATAATACTGTACCTGCCAAACACATGTATCTGAACAGTGTGGCTGCTGTTTAACACACTAACAGGCTCTTCTGTTTTCATACGCTTACCACATGTTTAGTCTTTTTACATTCTCATTGTCAGAGCAGGAGCTTGTGTGGGGAGGCAAAGTATCTGTTCTGTATAAAGGTCATCAGTTTTCCCACGCTACAGACGTCCACTCATTAACACCAACTCCTACACATACTCCTCTGGGTCAGTCAGAGGATATACAGCATTATTAGTGATTGTTGTGTCTAGTTTCTTTGGTATTTTTGTGGTATACATCTTTATTTCAGATTACAGGCCTTTATTTTTTCAATATAATGAGGTAAGCTTGTCAAAAGTATCAATACTTCAGTACTTCTTCGATACAACATATTAAAAATGATTCGATATCAATATTTGATAGTTTTAAAAGTACCAAACCTGTAAAGACCTACGACCGGATATTCAACACAAGGCTGCACAGATATTAACATTATCTTTAAGTAAGGGATAATGTATAGTTCGGAGGCTTCGCGTCGGGGTTCCATACAACCTGTCGGGGTTTATTTCTCCATAACAACCGACTAACTATACATTATCCCGCTTATTACACGGCTTACGAGTGAAATAAATAATAAATAATCACCCACAACGATTCAGCAGCGACAAGGATTGCTCGGTAAAGTTTTCACGTTCACTTTCACTTTCAAAGCCGGCCTGAGAGAGGAACTGGACAGCGGTGCTGTCTTGCTTATGTTGCTATTGCCAGGGCGGATCAGAGCGCCGTCCATAGCAACGGTCTGTTATACTTGACGACGGTCATTATACAGAAATAACAGACCGTAGAACGCAGCGACGGACCAATCAGAGAGCAGCATTCAATAGAGCCGTGTAATAATGTGACAATATGTGTTCAGGAACTTTTCTGTACCAGCACTGTGTGCAGGTTATTAATGAAAAAGACAAATATTGTCATATGCTGTGTGCCTAGGACTTGTATGACTCCGCTGTATGATCCACACTGATTCTCTGTGGTTTACAATCTGATTGTTTTTATCTGACATCAGGACATCAGAGGAGGAGGATGTGGGTGATGACATGATCCATAGGAGACAAAAATACAGTGAAAAAGAGCCATGGTGACGTCACCAGAGCCTTTCTGAAAGGTTGAGAGATTTTCAACTCGAAGCGGCAGCACAAAAAAGGCAAAGAGCTCTTAAAAAGATGCTTGGCGCTGCACCTTTTCTCCGAGCAGCCATCTGCTGTGGACACAGGGCCTCAATCAAAAACATAACTTAAGTAGTTTTGTTTAGTTATACGTCAGCCTTACACAATGACTCATGTATTTCAGCGCATAGCCCCTTATTTAACAACCAGAGATCAGCAGGCAATAAGAAACCCCCACACAAGAATTTAGCAGACCAAAACAGTGTATTTATACATTCAGTGCCCCAATACAAACCCACAGATTAAATACCGCAACAAGTCTCTCTTCTTGTCAACAGACAGGGTGGAGCCTGGAGTTGGGTGACTTTCCAGTGACTGTATGGCATAGAGGTTGGACAAGAGAAGTAATCCATGTATGCCAATCGGGTAAACAAAGGAAATACGGACGTTAGGCTCGTTGTCAGGGGTTGGCAAAGCTACGACGCACACTGTGGAGACGGACCAGACCTCTTCCTCCAGTGAGCAGCTGCGCGCCATTTTGATTTGTACCAGCAGTTATTTCCTGCTGGGGTGTGCGTGTGTGTGATGCAGGGGTGTGTGCTTAACGGTGCCGAGCGCTACAACAGTGAAAAGTACAATATATTACCCTCTCCATCATGAAATGGAAAAACTCAATCACAGTACAAGTACCTCAAAATTGAGCCCAAGTACAGTACCTTAGCAAATGTACTCCAACAAAAGCAGCAGCTGATCAAACCGACACTTCTCCTCCGGTCTGACCTCTAAAGACAAGAGCCGACAGCCACTAACTGTACGCTCCAATAAACATTCCTGATTTGTAGCTTTTATTTTGGTAAATAAACCATCTGCCTCCTCGACTGCAGGAGAAACCGTTCATTCTCAGTCTCCTCCTCCATCGCTGCCTCTCCTTCTCTCCAGACTCTGAAGAAAACACCAAGCTTCTATAGAACTACACCAGAGAGGCTCATGAATAAATCATTCAGGGCTTCAGGGATTTGAGTGCTTCCACCAACACACACACACACACAAACACACACACCTACAAATCCTTGAAAATAAGAAATAATGAAAGGATTCCTTCTCGTGGTCCATCATTTCTCTGACGTTATGTCACAGCACACTCTGGCTTTCTGACAACAGACACGTTACACACATGTGAGTCACTGCATGTCCATCGGCTGAATGCTGCGTGTTCATTGGCTGCGAGAGAAACATAACGAGAAAAAACAGAACTTCAAGTTGTGCTCCAAGGAAACCTCAGCAGGACTGGGGAGTGTTTGTGATTATTGTGGACATGTAATAATGAAAACACCTGAGGAGAATCAGTGCTAATATTAGGCTAGGCTAACTGAATGTTGTCAAAGGGACAGAGGTCTTAAATCTCTGACAGTTGATTCCCAGTTCTACGCTGTGACGTGCTCCGGCCAATAGAGCACATCAGAGGCAGAAGACGCGACACATTTAAGCCTACAACATTTATACTGACACACTTCAAATGTGTAAAGTAAGAGAAGAATTTGAAGAAAGGCTGTTTTAAAATACACCAAAAGAAAAACACTCTCTGGTCTCTGAACGACATTAAATGACACATGCAGGATGGAGGAAAGGCCAAAGATGAGCGGCAGATGGAGGGACGTCACATCACAACACCCCTCAGCAAAGCAGGTCAGGAACACAAACCTCTGCACACAGAAAATACTACAACCCTGAAGCTCAGGAGTCTTTCACTGTGATCCCAAAACGTCAGCTGGAGAAGCTGAAACTTGTGATTTACCCTCTCGGTCAGGATGGAGCTCATTTTACATGCATTATATACTTTTGGGTATTTTAATCTGATCATGTTTTAAACGTAAAACCTTCTGTTAACTGATATAATAAATGCAGTGCAGTAAAAGTGTCTGACACAAAATAAAACATGACGTGTAAATCAATGTGTGTGTGTGTGTTTTTACAGTGTTTGTAATCAGTCCAGTGTGACCTCCACACACACACAGCAAACCCTCCCGATGATGCAACACAAGGTGGTCATGGAAACGGCTTGTGTTGCCACGGCAACAGAGGAGGAGGCTGTGGTGACCAGGCCACCCCGTCTGTCCGTCTGTCTGTCTGTCTGTCTGTATTCACAGATCTCCATCTATCTCCACCACGTGTGAAGTGTGTGTCGATGATGTCGGTGGTGTGAATGAAACGTAGCGAATGACCTCATTGTTAGTGTTTGAATTTATGATGCAAAATAAACCTACGTAAGAGAAACCCCGGCTTCAAGGTAGAACGATTCATCCTTCAGTCTCACATACGACTGACTTCAATAATTTGGTTTTTATGATCGAGTGGTCGAGTCTGTCTGTTCTCAAACTGATTATTAAACCAGACGTCTTGGCTCTACTGCTGATGCCGACAGTCTGCAGCTGTATGGCTGAATTAATTTAAAATGCATGATGATGACAGCCACGCTAACCTGCCAGGATAACTGTTAGCTCAGCACGTTCAGGCTCAGATATGTTCAAACTGACAGTTTCTTTATGTTGCTTCATATTTGAAATTTCTATTTCTCTCTGGTCACAGCTTCGTGTTTATGATCTGATTTAGACACAAAAACGACTTGGTTAGTCTTAGAAAAAGATCATGGTTTGGATTCTTTTTTAAAACTGTTTAGGTCGCTGCGATCACAGCTGGAGATGGTCTGACTTCCTGTAAAAAATAACTTGTGTTCGCCACAGAAACAGCTGTTAGTGCCTCCAGGTGTCCTTAAATTATCCAGTGGTGAGACTCAAACTGTGGTCACCTGTTTGGCAGCCATGTTGTCTGTGGTGTTTGTGTCTGTGGTGTTTGTGTCTGTGGTGTTTTCAGCCAAGGATCCACCAGCACCTTTTCTTTAAAGACTGGTAGCGTTGAACTGGGCCTTGATAGCACACAGCATAGCATAGCACGGCTAAGCACAGGATGCTTAACTCTGGTTGATGTAATGCACATCTGTTCAACGTGTTTGTTCACTGTTTGTGTGTTATTGTGGTCTCAGGTCAGTTTATTGGTAGTTTGCTTGGCTACACGGCTAATTTGACATTAGTTGAATTATGCTTCACACAGAACCATCCATCCAACCATCGTTTCTGCTGCCAGACACACACAAACACACACACACACACAACTTGTAAGTTAGTTAGATTGTGTCTTTTCATTTTGAGTTAAATAAAAGACTTTTGAACCTTCATGCTGTCTATTTAATATTGTACAAGAGTGAATGTTGCCAACCTCGACTCTGTCAAGAGCTCCAAAATCCTTCGACCATTACAGCTGTTATGGTAATTTGGTTAATTTTGGTAGTTATTAAGTTAATTATTACTCAGAGTTACAAACTGACAGTTAAGCACCTTATTCTGAGACTGATTTGGTGAGTTGGCTATCTTTTCTTTTCTTCAAAGGTGGTGCCCCGAGGCGATCTAATGTTAATTGGATCTTATTTTTTATCATAATTAATAATTATCCCTGATAATCATTAATTATTATTGATAGCCAAATTTAACCCAACACTCCCTATTAATGTTGCATGCAGCACTACACCACAATGCACCTCTCCCTCTGACATCAGAGACATCACTCGAGGAGATGCTAAACACTCAACGCAACATGAGTTTGACTCACATGCGTGCAGGGAGAAGTGTTTCCGCTCCGAGGATGCTGTGTTTCCGGCGGCTGAAGGTATGGGAGGAGCCACGGTCGAGCCCAGCGAGCCGACGACTGGACGGATGGAGGAGGTGACAGCCACGGCCGAGCTGGAGGAGTCTCCGCCCTCTCCCAACAGGTGCTGGATGGAGTGGAGCTGGAAACAGGGGTCAGAGAGCAGGACGGAGGCAGCTCGAGAAACCCTGAGGGGGTAAAAGAAGAAGACGGAGGACAAAGTGTCAGAGGAGTTCACACCTCACATCATCAGAACCAGAGGAACATTTTACTTTAGAAGAAGTTTAAAAAGTCACATCTCTTCACTCTGATCAAGATGCATCCAATCAAATCGCTGTTCTTTAGTAAAGTTTGTGGCCCAAATCTGAAACAACACTCATCGACTCTGCAATCCTGAACCACTGTCTCCTTCGGATGCTTTACATTTGATTCTTGAGGATTTTTGATTTTAGTACTCTGTATCTCTTGGGTCTGGATAAAGTTTGTCCAATCATGGCTCAGTTGGGCCGACTTGGGTTAAACAGTGTGGGGACAAAAATGTAGTGAAGGTCCTGGTGTTAGCAGCTGTAACGTTTAACACTGTGAACAAAAGAAAACGAAACATTTTGTTGATTACATCAGGTGCCTTCCCAGAGCCGCAGCTCTGAACTTCACTGCAGCTGTTTCAGGAGTCGTTTTAAGTTACTGCTGGTGAAAACTCAACATTTCCTGCTTCATAATAAAAGTTTTTAAATAACGTGCCACTTTTATTGTGAAGGATTTGTAGGAAATGAAATTATAGCTGGATCAGCAGAGCTTTGTTAGCAGTAATGTGTGTACAGCTGCTCCTCTCAACAATGAGTCATCAGTTAAAGACACGCCTTCAGCCTGTTGTCATGGAGATGTAAATCTCTGTCTTGCTGGGCTGACGTGTTGAGTCAACCCGAGTCAACCCGAGTCAGATCAAGTCAGATTGAGTTTCAGTAACTTTTTTTTTTTTTCCCACTTAGTTTTTATTGATTTTTCACATTTTGTATGCGCATCCACCGACACACATACACACCACATTACATACAATACAAGAACCAAACAACCACACACAACCACACTAAAAAAAACAAAAAACAAAAGCAAAATACAGTCCTGTTAGGAGTTGCATTCCTTCTTGTTCATTCGTTAATTCTCTCAATTTCGTCCTCTGTGACTAATGTTCTTTCAATAGTCTTTGTCGCTGTTCAGAGTTTCAGTAACTATTAAACTTCAGACAGAGCCTGTCTGCAGCAACATGCTGGTGGGACAGACAAACTTCATACAACACACCCGCAGGACTCAGTCTCAGGTACCAGAGCACCTGAGGAACACCTGAGGAGCTCGTCTGGTGCCAGAAGTTGTATATTAGACGTCATAAACTTTGTGTGCCTGTACTACCTGGCTGAGACGTTACCAGTCTGTAGTGTAACACCTGAGACAGGCAGGACAAGTCTTTTCCCACCTGTTCTAACATCAGTGTGATGGAGCACAACTTCAGTTATTTTATTTTAACACTGAGTGTTTTGTGCAGTTTAACAGCCCATCAAGGATCGATGGGATCAATAAATGTTCTCTCACATTTGACTACTCTACATATTATGTTTGTCAACCATTAGATGAGAGACTTGGCCTCTCTGTCGGCCTGATTACTGTGTCAGGAACGACTGGTTCAACAGAAAACAGCATTTGTGTGTTCAAAATGTCTTCATTCAAACCTGATTCAGTAAAACTTTGTCCTCCGTTTGTTTCAGATTACACAGTAACTCTCTGAAGAGACTCTCTGACCAACACTTACTCTGCAGACAGACGGCATAAATCAGACGGATGTGATTTAATGGTGTCAGAGAGCTTTTCTGTTATCAGTCAGTAAACAGAGACAGTAGGTAGAAACAACCTGAACATCCTGGACACCAGAGGAAAACATGGTCTCCTCACAGCTCCACAGGACCATGTCATGGAGCTTAACTGATGGACCACATGCTGACTTTCTCTGCCTTCACACTCCTGTAAGACTGGACCTCACAGCACCAACATGATCCAGGACCTGATCTCTCACTTCCTGTCCTCACCTTCCCTTCACCTGTCTCCACCTGCCTCCTGTTCTTCTGTGAAAACCATCTCTCTGTCTGATTCCTGCTAATCAAACTCTCCCTCCCCTCCCCCCTCCCCCTCCCCCTCCCCCCGGCGCCACTCAATCCAGCCTCAGTGCATCAATCTTTAATGGCGGGGCTTCCACAGACCTGCCTCCCACTCTCTCTCTCCTTTGTGTCTCCTGATGGATAGTATAATCGCTCTCTCTCTTCCTCTTTTACTATTTCTGGACTCTTCACAGAGTTGACCTGCAACATCATAGCGTTGTAGTGCTGTAGTATAGTAGTGCTGTAGTGCTGTAGTGTAGTGTTGTAGTGTGGTAGTGTTGTAATGTAGTAGTGCTGTGTAGTGTAGTAGTATAGTGTTGTAGTGCTGTAGTGTTGTAGTGTTGTAATGTAGTAGTGCTGTAGTGTAGTAGTATAGTGTTGTAGTGATGTAGTGCTGTAGTGTAGTGTTGTGGTGTTGTAGTGTTGTAGTGCTGTAGTGCTTTTGTGCTGTAGTGTAGTGTTGTAGTGCTGTCGTGCTTTTGTGCTGTAGTGTTGTAGTGCTGTAGTGTAGTGTTGTGGTGTTGTAGTGTTGTAGTGCTGTAGTGCTGTCGTGTAGTAGTGTAGTGTTGTAGTGCTTTTGTGCTGTAGTGTTGTAGTGCAGTGTAATAGTATAGTGTTGCTATGTTGTAGTGCAGTAGTGTTGAAGTGCTGTAGCGTAGTGCTGTACTGCTGTAGTGTAGTGTTGTAGTGCTGTAGTGCTGTAGTGTAGTGCTATAGTGCTGTAGTGCAGCAGTGCTGTAGTGTAGTGTTGTAGTGCTGTAGTGCAGCAGTGCTGTAGTGTAGTGCTGTAGTGCTGTAGTGCAGCAGTGCTGTAGTGTAGTGCTGTTGTGCAGCAGTGTTGTAGTGTAGTGCTGTAGTGCTGTTGTGCAGCAGTGTTGTAGTGTAGTGTTGTAGTGCTGTAGTGTAGTGCTGTAGTGCAGCAGTGCTGTAGTGTAGTGTTGTAGTGCTGTAGTGCTGTAGTGTTGTAGTGCTGTAGTGCTGTAGTGCAGCAGTGCTGTAGTGTAGTGCTGTAGTGCTGTTGTGTAGTAGTGTAGTGTTGTAGTGCTGTAGTGCTTTTGTGCTGTAGTGTTGTAGTGTTGTAGTGCTGTAGTGTAGTGCTGTAGTGCTGTAGTGCAGCAGTGCTGTAGTGTAGTGCTGTTGTGTAGTAGTGTAGTGTTGTAGTGCTGTAGTGCTTTTGTGCTGTAGTGTTGTAGTGCTGTCGTGTTGTAGTGTAGTGTTGTAGTGCTGTAGTGCTGTCGTGTAGTAGTGTAGTGTTGTAGTGCTTTTGTGCTGTAGTGTTGTAGTGTTGTAGTGCTGTCGTGTTGTAGTGTAGTGTTGTAATGTTGTAGTGCAGTAGTGTTGAAGTGCTGAAGTGCAGCAGTGCTGTAGTGTAGTAGTGCTGTAGTGCTGTTGTGTAGTAGTGTAGTGTTGTAGTGTTGCAGTGCTGTAGTGCTGTGGTGTAGTAGTGTAGTGCTGTAGTGATGTAGTGTTGTAGTGTTGCAGTGCTGTAGTGTTGTAGTGCTGAAGTGCAGCAGTGCTGTAGTGCTGTCAGGTAGTAGTGTAGTATTGTAGTGTTGTAGTGCTGTCGTGTTGTAGTGTTGTAGTGC
This sequence comes from Pagrus pagrus, assembly GCF_965226575.1. Classification (NCBI taxonomy): domain Eukaryota; kingdom Metazoa; phylum Chordata; class Actinopteri; order Spariformes; family Sparidae; genus Pagrus; species Pagrus pagrus. Next base: position 487,374 of record NC_140187.1, on the reverse strand, counting down.
TGTCGTGTTGTAGTGTAGTGTAGTGTTGTAGTGCTGTAGCGCTTTTGTGCTGTAGTGTTGTAGTGTTGTAGTGCTGTCGTGTTGTAGTGTAGTGTAGTGTAGTGTTGTAGTGCTGTGGTGTTTTTGTGCTGTAGTGTTGTAGTGTTGTAGTGTAGTGTTGTAATGTTGTAGTGCTGTTGTGTAGTGTAGTGTTGTAATGTTGTAGTGCTGTTGTGTAGTGTAGTGTTGTAGTGCTGTCGTGTAGTGTTGTAGTGTTGCAGTGCTGTAGTGCTGTAGTGCTGTTGTGTTGTAGTGTTGCAGTGCTGTCGTGTAGTGTTGTAGTGTTGTAGTGTTGCAGTGCTGCAGTGCTGTCGTGTAGTGCTGTAGTGCTGTAGTGTTGTCGTGTTGTAGTGTTGCAGTGCTGTCAGGTAGTAGTGTAGTGTTGTAGTGTTGTAGTGTTGCAGTGCTGTAGTGCTGCAGTGTTGCAGTGCTGTAGTGCTGTAGTGCTGCAGTGCTGTAGTGTTGCAGTGCTGTAGTGTTGCAGTGCTGTAGTGTTGTAGTGTCAGGGATGCAAACGGGTCAGGACAAAAAAAGAGAGTAATTGTCTGGCGGGGGGGGGGGGGGTGCTCACCATTAACAAATAATTACATTATAGTATCACGGATAAGTCCATTTCCAGTACTTCAACCCCAACCAAGTATTGAGTGCATTTAGATGGACATAGTTTTCAGAAGGCCAACATTTCTATGTTAACAATGCTCTAAAAAAAAAAAAAAAGAAAAAAAAAAAAGTTCCTTTGTAATATTTAAACTTTTGGGGATACTGAATTTTAGGTCTTCATTGAGTGTTAGCCATAATTATTACTATTAAAATAAACTGAATAAATAAAGACATGGGATGTTTCATTCGGTGTGTAATGGACATATATATATATAATGTATTAGTTTCACTTTTTGAATTGAATTAGTGACATAGGCCTTAATAAACTCTCCCATGACATTCTAATGCACCTGTACATCAGAAACAATAGGAGTGATAGGTACAGTAGGATATGCAATAATTAACTACTGCATACATCTTGACAGCTCCACTTTACACTGTTGATTTGTATAATCCCAACAGACATGTCCAGTGATTTTCAGCTTTCTGTGTTTACATGTGTCTGTTTTGATGATACAAGTCAGCGGTCCTGAAATGTGTGTTTCTCTTCTATAAAACACATTCTACATCGCGGAGGCAACGTCTCTCCACTGAGGGCTTCCTTCACCTTTGAAACGGGGCAGAGCTCCGTGGGGAACACCTGCCTGACACAGCAACGTAGGGAACCGTGCACGTCCGCGGCGCACAGCTCCACGGACATGCACGGGGGGAAAAACGGCGTCGCCGTCGCACCGAATGCACGCGGCTACGCGCCGCTTTGGGTTGTGAGCGCGCATGTCGCGCGTGTACATTGGAAGCTAATAGGAAGGCTATTATCAGTATAATCAGAGGCAACCATGAATGAGTTCGCCTCAGTTTCACGTGATTGTCACTGTCAGCCTGTTAATTTTACTGACCCGAGCTGAGACGCGCACCCCCCCCACCCCCCAAAAACAAAAAGTCACCTAATTGGCCACGAAAAAAGCGAGTTGCGCTTTTCGGCGCGCTGTTTGCATCCCTGTAGTGTTGTAGTGCTGTAGTGCTGTAGTGTTGCAGTGCTGTAGTGTTGTAGTGCTGTAGTGCTGTAGTGTTGCAGTGCTGTAGTGTTGCAGTGCTGTAGTGTTGTAGTGCTGTAGTGTTGTAGTGCTGTAGTGCTGTAGTGTTGCAGTGCTGTAGTGTTGTAGTGCTGTAGTGTTGTAGTGCTGTAGTGTTGTAGTGTTGTAGTGTTGCAGTGCTGTAGTGTTGTAGTGTTGCAGTGCTGTAGTGCTGTAGTGTTGTAGTGTTGTAGTGCTGTAGTGTTGTAGTGTTGTAGTGCTGTAGTGTTGTAGTGTTGTAGTGCTGTAGTGTTGTAGTGTTGCAGTGCTGTAGTGTTGCAGTGCTGTAGTGTTGCAGTGCTGTAGTGTTGTAGTGTTGCAGTGCTGTAGTGTTGCAGTGCTGTAGTGCTGTAGTGTTGCAGTGCTGTAGTGTTGCAGTGCTGTAGTGTTGTAGTGCTGTAGTGTTGCAGTGCTGTAGCGTTGTAGTGCTGTAGTGTTGTAGTGTTGTAGTGCTGTAATGTTGCAGTGCTGTAGCGTTGTAGTGCTGTAGTGTTGTAGTGCTGTAGTGTTGCAGTGATGTAGCGTTGTAGTGCTGTAGTGTTGTAGTGCTGTAGTGCTGTAGTGTTGTAGTGCTGTAGTGTTGTAGTGCTGTAGTGTTGTAGTGCTGCAGTGCTGTAGTGTTGCAGTGCTGTAGTGTTGCAGTGCTGTAGCGTTGTAGTGCTGTAGTGCAGTAGTGTTGCAGTCTTGGTAGGTGGTTTTAATATGTTCACATCAGTGATCTGAGGCCCAACACTACTAAAAGTAGTGTCACTCTCTCCTGCTGGTCCATCCAGGTGAAACCATCAGACACCTGTGAGACGGCAGCAGGTAGAACCAGACGTCTGTTTGACTTCAATGATCGACTGAAACTGTGAAGAACGAAAATGACTCAGACTAATACGTATGAATAAATGAAGACTTTTTTGTCTTTTATCCAACAATTGTCCAACAGGGGTTTTAAGTCCACGTGTCTCTGTGGTCTTCAGAGGGAAACATGGATCTGCTCCTCAGCTGCTGATAGGTCACCTGTGTCCCTCACAGGAGGAGTCCAGAGGGACGGACGTGGAAACATGATGACATTTCCCACTAAAGTCTACTCTGACCTTCTCACTGCAGCAGTCATGACACTTCACACAGAGACACTCTGCTGTCTGTCCTTCATCCTGTCTTCACAGAGACTCCCTCTTTACCTTCACCTCTCTCTCTGTCTTTCTGTCTGTCTCTATGTCTGTCTCTCTGTCTCTGTCTTGTTTTCACAGTGCATCAGTGAAATGATGGTCAGCCTGAGACTGGGAGTAAAGAGCAGAGGACATGTTGTGTTGGAGGAGTCGTGTGATTCACAGGGCTGCATAATGTCACCGACTGTGTCTCAGTCAGAGGCCTGTGTTTCACGTCAACACCGTCCATTGTGTTTGCTCTCTAATTACAAACCAACAAAAGGACAAATAATTTCTCACGACACGCAGACTGTTCAGGAGAAGCAAGTAACTGATGAAGAAAAGATGAAAGAGAACCAGGCCCAGTGGACCAGCTCCACCTCATGATGGATGATCTCCTGTCAACACAGTTAACAAAAACCAAGAACACCAATAATGGTGGTGAGACACATTCAGGATAAAACCTGTGAAAACAATGAACTGATAATGTGGATCCACAGGCTGCAGGCGGCTCGTGTCAGGATCAGTTTCATCTTTCTAATGAATACTTTGATATTAACTTTGGATTAAATGACTTCCTCTCAGCCCTGCAGAGCCTTTTAGTGTCTTTTAACTCATGTTTTGGTTTTACCAGCCCGTCATCCCCGCCTCTTAGCTCAGTCTCCAGGATATAATATGAGCAGATACTTCCGGAGGTTGACATTTGTACCAAACATGTCGTATCACGTTCACATTATATGATTATTAGCTGACCTTTACATCAGGAGGTGGAGGGGCTGGTGTTATTACAGCCAACAAGGACACCTGCAGACACCAAAACAGGCTACCATTCACAGGAAGTCCGACAAGCTCTGTCTGTGATCGTGGCGACCAGAACCGGTATTTTAATCCAAACCAGGATGTTTTCTGACCACAACAAGTGGTTTTTGTGTCTAAACCTGACCAGAGCAGAAACACACAGCTGTGACCAGAGAAACAGAAAATTCAGCCTGAACAAACTGTGGTTTAGGAGAAATGTACTCAGCTAACATTTATTCTGCTGAATAAGACAACCAATCAGAGCACTGAAACGTGTGACATCATGCTGAGCTACTGTGAGATGTAAACAGATAACAGCGAGCAGAGATGAGCCGTGTGATGATGGAGCAAAACCTTCATGTGTCTCTTCTACCGCTGGTGTCAAAGCCACCAGACTACATTGAAAAAAAAACTACAAGACACACAAAAACAGTCTTGGGTCATCACCAGCTCGTCACGTCTCAAACCGCCTCACATCACAGGAGCTGCCGTCAGTCTGTTTTCACTCTCAACTTTTATGGAATCAGAAATGTACAAATAAATTCTGTTTGCTGATAAATAGTCATGCCTTTCTCATGGGCATCGCTCTCTGACCAATCAGATCCCTCCTGAATCTGCCTCAGAGAGAGAGAGAGAGAGAGAGAGAGAGCGAGAGAGAGAAGGAGGAGGAGGAGGAGGGTCTGAGATGGGTGGGGGATGCTGAGGGGAGGAGGGTTAAACCGGAGTGGAGGAGAGGAAGAGGAGGAGGAGCTGGGAAAGCACCAGAAGAGGCAGCTGAGAGCGAGAGTGGAGCAGACGGGAGGCAGCAGCGACTGCAGTCAGCTCAGCCTCCGCACACACACACACACACACACACACACACACACATCTGGATCATCAGTGACATCTGGAGAGGACCAACTCTCCTCTTTCTCTCTGGAGACAAAGAGGAGCTCAGCGCCACATGTTTCATGTTTGGGATGTCTGTGAAAGCGAAGTGAAGCCGTTTGAACATCTCTGATCCTCCCACTGCTGAGAAGAAGAGGAGGACGAATCAGCCGGAGGAGAAAAGAAACAGAGTGTGAAAGCTGCTGCCGCTGCCTGTGACTGAGTGAGTGAAGTGAAGTGAAGTGAAGTGAAGTGAAGTGGAGTGAAGTGGACAGGATGCTGACTGCTTTGAAAATCTGATCCGGGTCTCGGGACGGGCTGTGGGCGGCAGACAGCTGCAGCCGTGATTCACAAAACCTGACTTAGCGTGAAAACAGAGACATGCTCCAACTAAGACGAGGCTCCCACATCACGAGACGAGCTGCCGAGTGAAAAGCAGAGGGAATCAGCTCGTGTGGGGAAGTTGAAGGTTTGTTTGGAGAGATGCTCTGCAGCCCGGTCCGGCTACTTCTCTGGAAATGAGTTTGATGTCGGCTTGATGCTCGAGAGTGAAATCAGTAATAAAAGGAAACAAATTCTAGGACTCAGGATTCAGACAGGACTTCAGTCTATAGATGGACTGTAGAGGTGAGAGCAAGCTGCTCCGATCAGGTTTTCTCTGGCTGGAATAAAAACGGACGACCAGGGAGAATATTTTACTCCATTTGTGTTCACTGTTCCAAACACCTGGATGAGTTTTAAACTTTGACTTTAATCTTTGACCCAACATATTTCCCTTTCATTCACTTGAACTGATCAGAGAGCAGCAGAGTTGGATTTGGTTCCAGAGTGTTTGTTGACACACCTGCACCTCTCACACTGATCTCATGCAGCCACCTCTCCTGTTTTCCTTTTGGCCTCTCCAGATGGCTGCCGCGCTGCCAGGTGGATGCAGATGCAGTCGCCTCATTCAACATTAACAGGGCTGCACAAAACAAACGATTAGCTGGAAGCACACATGAAACTGAGCCAGTGAGCTTTTGTTTTTTGCCCTGTGGCTTCAACACAGCAAAGCAAATAAGATTTCAGTCTTAGACGTGTCATGAAAACGATCAGAGACTCAGAGTGAAACATTGTCTCGGGGAGATTCGCCCTGTGGCAGAAACACGAGCAGCAGAGAAGATACTTCACTTCAATGTGTAACTGGAACGAGATCAAAATGAAAAACGTTCAGTGTGTGTTAGTCTGTCAGGAGACTGTTTGTGTTGTTCAACAAATGAGATGAATCCGACTGAAGAAGGATGTGAAGCTTCATGTTCTCACTGCTGTGAAGAGAGACAGTGACAGAGATATAACAAACCGGTCTGATGCCCACAGAGCTGCTGGCGTCATGTTGTGTGTTGCTGGTAACGCTGGAGTCCTGCAGGGTGTGGTAGCAGCTTCACCATCATGGTGGTCTGTTGTTGTGTTGTTGGTCTGGCTCAGCCCGGTCCAGACCTCCATCTGCCAGTCTCAGGGCTCTTCTCAGATGGCACGCTGCCTCTGTGCCTCGGACATCCTGAGCTGCACCGCTGCCGGCCTGGAGCAGGTCCCCCGAGAAATGCCCGTCTCTGCCGTCACTCTGGATCTCAGCCACAACCGGATCAAGCAGCTGGAGCGGGGCGCCTTTGAAGGACTTTATCGACTTGAAACATTACGTTTAGCTCACAACCTGCTGACCGCTGTTCAGCCGGGGGCATTTCAAAACACCTCTGGGACTCTGCTCCAACACCTGGACTTGTCGTCCAATCAGCTTCATGTTTTGGAGCCGCATTATTTCCAGGATTTGCCCGGACTGGAGGAACTGCTGCTGTTCAACAACCGGATCGTCCGTGTGGAGAGCAGAGTTTTGGCCGGACTGGGCAGCCTCCACAAGGCCTACCTCAGTCACAACCTGCTCACTGACTTCCCCTTCTTTTCTATCCAAGAGCACAGCCACCCTCACCTGTCCATGCTGGACCTGTCCTCAAACCGCCTGCCTAAACTGCCCCTGGAGGACATATCAAACTTACCCCTGTCAGTGCAGAGAGGACTGTACCTGCACAACAACTCTCTGGTGTGTGAGTGCTCCATGTACGGACTATTGCTGCACTGGGAGCAGAGGGGCTTCGCCTCCGTCACAGAGTTCAGGCAGGAGCACACCTGTCTGGCCTACGGGATAAAGAAAGTGCGCTTCTTCAGGAATGACCGTTACTCTGAAACATGTAACCTGACCGCCATGATCGGGCTGCTGAAGGAGCAGAACAGCAGTGTCACGGTGAAGGCCGGGGAGCCCGTGGTGCTGCACTGTGTGACCACTCTCAGCGGGCAGCACATCACCTTCCTCTGGGTGTCGCCCAATGAGGAGTATGTGGCACCGCCAGGAAACAACGAATCATTAAAGATGTTCACTAACGGCAGCCTGAAGATCGTAGCGGCACGTGCAGAGGATTCTGGGATCTACTGGTGCATGGCTCGGGACCTGCAGCAGCAGCGCAACGAGACGCGGGAGATCAACGTGACGGTGGTGCCGTACCCTGACCGTGAGCCTCATGAGTCCTTCAACACAGGATTCACCACGCTACTGGGCTGTGTGGTGAGCCTGGTGCTGGTCCTCATGTACCTGTACCTGACACCCTGCCACTGCCCTCCCGGTCGCAAGGCCTCCGCCCCCGCCACAGCCACGCCAAGCAAGGGGAACGAGGCCGGGGCAGGGAGCGCCCAATCCTCCATCCTCACCCCCACCCCGCCGGCGTCCACCGAGGGCCCGGGCCGCAAGGTCAGTACCAACAAGCATGTGGTGTTTCTGGAGCCAATCAAAGAGCAGCAGAACGGCAGACTGAGGGCGGGGCCTGTAGCGGGGGGACACCTGGGGCCGGGGTTACTGCTAGGGGCAGAGCAGCACTCGAAGCAGCAGAGGGCAGGAGAGACGGACTCCATCATGTCCGTCTTCTCAGACACTCCCATCATGTTGCCATAGCAACGAGACCGACAGAGAGACACAGACTATGATCACCTGTCACTCACTTCCTGTTTCTCTGGTCACCTCCTCACCACCTACCACTGCACCCAGCACTCCACCTGAGCAGACCAGTAATCCACTCTGACCGACAGCTTTTCTCTCCTTTAGCTTCTCAGATGAAACAGATCAAGTGCAATTTAAACCAAATGAACTATTGTTTTCCTCACTCAGCCCCACGGCCACGAACCAACGCACTGTGACGGACGGGCTCACAGACCGACAGGGTAGGGACGGCAGTGAGGACAGACAAACCTGTCAGGATTTAATCAGACCAAAAATAGAAAGAAGCTGCAGAAACGGTCTCAAAGTCTGTAACAGCGTGCAGAAACAGCTGAGAGGACGTCAGGAGGTCTCACAGCAGGTGCATGGACTGCTTCTCACTCAGCACAGGGCTGTCCCTTTAAGCACGGCTTGTACCTTTAATGAACATTTGCTACCTTCTCGATGCCTTCTCGTCTCGTACAGAGACACAGAGAGAAAACTAAGATGTTTTTGTAGAGCTTTTTAGCATCTTCTTTGTTTCCGTCAGTTAGAAAACAACCTGCGTAGTGTAGCTGCGTCTGTCACGACGTGGACTGTGTTAGAGTAGACAAGCCAGACCAGAAGAAGAAAAGCTTTTAGTGAGTAAAAATAGATTTTAAAGGATAAGGTTTGATTCTCCCCCCTCCTCCTCCTCTGGTACATGATTACTGTCATCAGTAAGAACTAAAGTTCAGAAAAACAAAAGAGGAATGAGTAAATAAAAACCTCTGGAACATCAGCTGAAATTATTAATGCTGAAGAAGAAGTAGAAGTGTTTGTGGGTTCATGTGGAGACTTTCTAAAGGTTTTTTATTTACTGTGTCTCAGAGAATAAATGTGACAATGAAAAGGTGATGAAGAAAAGATTTGCCTCTGTGGTGAATATTCAGCAGGACTGAGGAGAAAATCAGGGCCGACGTGTTTTAGTTTTTTTGTCCTCACTGTATTCACTGCATCTCCCTCCTGCACTGCCTCTCCTCACTGTCTGCTGTCCTTTACCTGTGTGTTAATAAAACTCTGTATCTGGACCGTCCAGGTGACGTCTGCCTTCTTGTGTGTGTGTGTGTGTGTGTGTGTGTGTGTGTGTGCGTGCGTGCGTGTGTGCGTGCGTGCGTGTGCATGCATCCCTACAGCCACAGTCTTTGCATATTCAGCCTGGACAAGCTGAATACATTTTTACTGACAATATCACAACGAGCGCTTCAGGGAATTTAAGTTTCTTGCCATCTTGCAAAAGGTTGAAGCATCAGACTTCAGTGACGACTGCTCTGTTTGTAGTTTCCATATTCTGCTGCTGCTGTTTAAAAAGAGACAAGGTGACAAAAGCAGGCTGACGGAGGGTTTCAGGCAGGAGAGGAGCAGGTTCCTACAGACTGATTATCTGGGTTTTAAAATACAGTCGAGAAACAAACAAGAACACTTGATATCATCCGATAGGCTGTGATGTAATGACGTGTTTGTTAACCTGTTGATCTTAGCAGCAGCTGTTTGTTTCAACTGATCCAACCAGTAACACAACACCACCAGACTCCCTTAACAAATGTGGTGATTTTAAGAGTTGTTACAGGAGAAACTGAACAAACTTTGTGAAACGGCTGCGACAAATTCTAAATCATTGGTGCCTTCTTGTAAATTCAGCATTAAATAAAAACATTAAAGTAACATTATGTAGAAATGTGCAAAACAACTGTTGTAAATACAGATCTCAGGTCTGTATCAACCAATATAGGCTACTAGTTTAGTGAGTTGTTGAGTTGGAGACACTTTATAAACTGTGTGAAACTCTGTCTCTGACTGATTCTGACTGATTTGTTCCTTCTTGTAAATTCAGCAAATGTTCTCCATGAACTTCTTTCTGTCTTTGAGTAGAAACATGGAGTCTGTTTGTCTCAGTGATGGACGGGTTCATGTGTGAGGTGACATCTGAACACAGGATGTTAACATCAGCTGTGAACAGGCTCTATTCTACTAGTTATTTCTACATCTTCACATTAATGTTGTCTGAGGCTCTAATTTAAATCAAACTTGTAAGAATGTAACACGAGAAATGAGATAATTCCTTCAACAGGTGAGCAGAGATACAGGAAGTGAGCAGGAGAAGACAGGAACCAGCTGTTAGCAATGATTTCTATAAAATACAGAAACATGAAGCAGATCCTCCTCCTCCTCCTCCTCCTCCTCCTCCTGCTCCTCCTGCTCCTCCTCCAGTGTCAAGACCGTCACCGTCACACCGACATATTTCTTACTGTAAATCACGTTATCGCTTTATGTTGTGTGAAACTCTGAATCTCTGAGCTGTGACAAAGAGTAGATCATAAAGCTGAGACGAGTCGTCACGTTCTGCATCATTACAGCCACATCTCAAAGACGTTTACATCCACTGCTGGATGTAAACGTCCAGCTCATCGTTCATATGAGCCATGTAGCCATAACTGTGTTTGTCATAATTACAGAACTCACACATTACAGCAAATAATGAGACTGATCAGTCGTATCTCCTGCTGGTTATGGAACATTAGAGTCATCGGTTTCGTTCTTCGCACGAGTCGTTTAGGAGAATCTGTCTCCAGGTATGACCTCTGCGTGTCCTCACACATGATTGGTTGCAGCACATACGCATCATCGCAACATTCAGTCAGTGATTGGAGAGCAGGTGGACAGAGGGACAGAAAAGGTGGAGCAGAGAGAGACAACTCTGCAGGAAAGTGACACTAAATGCTGCAAAATGTTCACCAGCAGTCTCATTTATAAAACTTGTGTACGCACACCAAACATTATTCTGATTAATAAAACCTGCCTCAGGATTCGCCTCATGTCCCGCCCTCGCCACGCCAACACGCAGTCATCATGGCTGATGCAAAACGCCTCAAGAATGTTAATGCTGGAAATGAGCCACTGATCAATAAAGTAAATCAAGAGAGCAAGACGGAGACGTGGATTTGTTTTTTTGGACACAGAAAACAAGGTGGAGGTAATAAACTCCTCTGGCAGCAGCAGGACAGCGACAGTCCGTTCATCGTGCCGCGTTACGCACGAGTGTCACCGCAGTATCTGTATGTTTACACAGATCAGCTGACTCTTCCACTTAATAATAGAGACGATCAGTGTTGCCTCCAAAATCTACGTCAGCATGAGTCAAAGTTTCTGTACACAAACTACGTCAGGATTTTATTATAAATCCCAAGTTATGCTTAAAACGTGATGTTTTTTACATTTCCAGCTTTTATACATGAACCCAGAACATGTTAGCAGACTAACATCAACTAAAAACTAATAAATAAATACCTTAAAATTAACATAACGCTAAATTAATATTCTGTTCATCATCATCATCATCATCACCATGGCAACTAACTGTGGTTCAGTTTCTCTTTGTTGTTGAGAGTTTATGATTTTCTTTGAGAGGTTTGAAAGAGTCAGTGTTTGTGATGTTTCCGTCACTCTGAAGGTTTCAGTCACAGTCACATTCACAACATGACTACATGACGACGGTGGCCAAACATATTCAGGGTCATGATATGATCACAAAACATGTGTAAAGAAAAAGCTGTGAGTAACTTTGTTCACCGTGTTCTTCAGAAGACGAGTGCAGGAGGAGAGACTGAGACCAGAACTATTAAAACATCATATAAACACAATGTGATTTCAATTTAAAAAGCATTATGCATCATTATTAAAGAGTCTGGTGACTCTCTCCACTTTCCTCTTTCTTCAAAGAAGTAGCTTATATTAGTTACTGTTTCCTGTCAATATGTTTTATTCTTTAATAAATGTGGTGCATTTCAGACACAGAAGCAGACAGGCTGGTACAGCCATGCTGCCACAAACTGACACTTTTTACAAGGAAACAAACAACTGACTGTTTTCATTTAATGCTGAATTTACAAGAAGGAGACAATGATTCAGAGTCTGTCAGAGACAGAGTTTCACTACGTTGCAAAGTTTGTTTTAACTCAACAACTCTTAAAATCACTACATTTGTTAAGGGAGTCTGGTGATGGTGTGGTGACTGGTGACATAGTTCCTCTGGATACTGTTTCTTTGAACTTTATTTATATCATTAATGTATAAATATTAATCACATTGAATCATTCATTACTTGTGAGTGAAAGAACGGCTGTTGGTGATGCCCTCAGCTCAGACCTGATGTCTCCACGTAACTCTGATGAATCAAACTTTCGTTAAGTTCAGACACGACGTGTGAAACTCGACTGATGTTTTCGTGCTCTGCTCTGTTTCCTCCGTCACACGTCTTCTTTCAGACTGACCAGAGAAAATGTCCAAAAAAACACTGAGATTTCTGTTCTGGACATTTACACTAACTGATGCATATTTAATTAGATGGCCTCATTTACATATTTAAAGATGTGAAGAGTTTCATGGTGATCATGTTGACATATGCTCCTGTAGTGTTCAGACGTTCATACTGCAGCTGATGCAATTATTATTATGATTAAATACATCAGAGATCATTTCAGCAGATTCATTCACAGTAAAAAACCCAGAGGACGATATTTAGTTCAACTATTGATCACCTCGAAAATTATAAAAATAATGATTCCTTCTAAAATATGATCAACAGCACGTGTTCAGTTTCATCAATCAATACAGGAGGAGTGTGTGTGTGTGTGTGTGTGTGTTCATGTATTATTTATCATGAAGGGTCAATATTGTCACAGTGAGGAGTGGGAGGTCAGAGCCACGCTGCCACCACAGGGACTGCAGCTACACTCTGCGTTAATTAAAGTGAGTCTGTGTGTGTGTGTGTGTGTGTGTGTGTGTGTGTGTGTGTGTTGTGGGTCATGTATAACTCATGTAATGTCAGCAGGCTGCTCGGTGCTGTTTCAGAGGATGAAAGATGAAAACGAGCTTCTTGGAAACTGAAACAGGGGAAACGAGACTCTGACCTCTGATGGACGACAGGCTGGATGAATAACAACTGCTGTAAATAATCATCAAGAACAGAAACAAACAGCTGCACACACACACACACACACACACACACACACACACACACACACATCAGGCAGCGTTAGCCTAGCTTCAGCTTTCAGAGGAAGCTCAAATGAAACCCTTAAAGCTTCAGCCACAGATGAGCTGAGCACTGAGGCTGCAGTCACTTTCAGTTCAACACACCGCAGCAGACGTACTGCAGCGTTAACCCTCTTCAACAGAAACAAACCGACGCGTCAGTGTTGAGGAATGACTGCAGAGATGTGTGTCTCAGTGCTGGCTGGTCAGGGACAGTGTGGACAGTTTGTCCTCACAAAGACGTCTCTGAATGAGGTCAGGACAAAATACTGTGAGTGAACTTTAAGACTTTCTGTTCACAGAGACTCTGAGAGCAGCTGGAGGTCCACACACACACACACACACACACACACACACACACACAGACACACACACAGACAGACACACACAGACACACACACACACACACACACACACACACACACACACACGATGATGGCTCATTACTCTCTGTTCATCTGCGTTGTTGCCTTCGTGCTGTTATTCAAATCAACACGACCTCCGCGAGCGTCTCGGTTCATCGTCTGCAGCCAAAAATCACAGAACCACTGAAGGTTCAACACTGAGGAGCAGCACACAGTCCTGATCCCACCGCCAGGCAGCGTTACACAGACGAGCAGCAGCCAGTCAGTCAGTCAGTCAGTCAGTCAGTCAGTCACTCTTCTCTCCACTGACTTCAGCCACAGTTAGATTTTTTTGTCAGTGCTCTCCTACTGTTGATCTGATGGGTTGGCCTGTGACAGACAGATGGTTCGTCCAATCAGCCGCCCTTTAACAAACTGATGGTTCTGTGAAACAAACACAACAAAGGAGCTCTTCTTCAGACGGTCGCCATCTTGTTTCCTGTCCACGTGTGTCTGTCATACGTCCGACTGTACGCCAGACTGACTTTACTCTGTTTCACACCAACAGACGAGCAGACGCCCACTCAAACACCGAGCAGCCGTTTGTCTGAGCTCGTCCAGAAAAGGAAGAGTGACTGTTTACATGAGGCGGAGGAGGAGCTGAGGCGGGCGGAGAAGATGTTCAGAGGTGGATGTGTTTAGCTTCGACTGCTTACAGGACGAGATAAACACGTTTCTGTCACTGCCAGTTCAGTCGAGTGTGATGAAGGTCAGAGCGAGTGATGACGAGGAGTCTGACTGAGACACAAGAACCAGAACAGAAAGACGGTGGACGACGAGACGAGCCGGTGTTTATACTGAGCAGCAGTAAACAGTTATTGTTGGCCGCGTCTTAAATAAAGTCAGTGCAGGACTGAGACGGACGGACGGACAGTTGGAACTGAATCACAACTACAGCTGAGTGCAGGACTGAAACTAGTGAAGACAGGTTTGATCAGCAGGACTGTTTTCATTATTGATTCATCTGCTCATTATTTTCACAATTAAGAGACTCTTTCAGTCCTGACGACTCATCAGTCACTGTTAGATCACATCTGGGTCATTCAGGTTCTGATGTCCACAGGTCCACTTCTGTGTGGCTGCTCCAAGTGCTTCCAGCTGACAACCTCTCATCTTCTCAGAAAGTCTGTGGTGACGTCAGCGTGGCCTCGTGTGATCAGCCTCATCCTCCTCTGATGTCCCGATAAGACACAAACAGATAGTAAACCTCAGAGGATCAGCGGCCGTTTGATTATACATATCCATATACATGTGCTGGCCAGCTCGACTTCCTGCTGTCTTTATGACCAGTTCAATTTATATTCACCAGCCTGCAGAGATTCAACAACAAACTACAAAAGACAGAAACTGAGTTTGTTAAAAAGTTCAGTTTCTCTAATCCGTCCAGAGTGAACCCTCTTCACAAACAAATCAATAAAGGATCTCTGAAAGAGAAAATAAACCAACATGTCCGACAATGATCCTGATCTCTAAACTCCGCCTTTATAAGATAGACGAGTGTCAGCAATCGACAGCTGACGTCAAACGGGCAGCAAACAGTGCGCTCACACTCTTCACATTGCAGGTGTTTCAGGTCTGAGTGAGCCGACTGAGTGCTGAGCCGACTGAGTGCCGAGCCGACTGAGTGCCGAGCAGAGATGTTGTTTGTACAACAGAAGCTGAACAAACTCTTCCAGCCTCCATTAAGGAGGAATCCCCATCTGATGCTCTCCACTAAGATGTATCACTTCAATTATTCATCAGCACCACAGAATAAATAAAAGACACGTAGAAGAAGTCGTCCATCTCTCTGTAGACCAACAAACTACTGAGAAGAGACTCTGCTGTCGATGGTTAATCAGAAAACCAGCTCTCACCTGCCTCAGGTCCAGATATAGAACGTGATGCAGCACAAACTGCGGTTCTGTAGTTAAACATGTGGATGTGGGTGGATCAGATCTAATCGACACTGATCAGACTTCTGTTTTTTGTCCTGAGTGGTGCCTTTAAATGCATGACATCCCCTTTTTCCAACTGAGCCCCGCCCATTTCACACCAGCGAGCACAGAAGAAAAGAAACACACAAACATTTAGCTGATCTCAGACAGAAAACCTTGTACGTCAGGTTCTGGGGGCGGAGTTAACATGACCAGCGACCCACTAAAACCTCATGACTGCCATTTTTAACAACCAGAGTTAGTGTAGCGTGGAGTTTGATTCATCCTCAGAAGAATCAACTAAAGGTTTTCACTGCTGATCGATACCAGCGTAGCCCAAGCTGCTGACAGGCTGCACGTCCTGCAGGCTGCTGACAGGCTGCACGTACTGCAGGCTGCTGACAGGCTGCACGTACTGCAGGCTGCTGACAGGCTGCACGTCCTGCAGGCTGCTGACAGGCTGCACGTCCTACAGGCTGCTGACAGGCTGCACGTCCTACAGGCTGCTGACAGGCTGCACGTCCTACAGGCTGCTGACAGGCTGCTAAATCTAATAAGTGTCAGATGTGTAAACAAATGAGTTACACAAAGGAGTATAAATGAGGCGATGTGATCAGAGCTCACTGTTCATTTATTTATCATGTTAGCTGTGTTTCTTACTCCATCTGCTCCATCAGTGCAGCCAACTCACTGCTGCTGGAGAGCCAAACACTCAGTCTGTCCACAGACACACTCATGGTTTCTGTACATACAGGAGCATCCTGTCAGAGAAGAGGATCACCTGAACATCACCTGTTCATCACCTGAACATCACCTGAACATCACCTGAACATCACATTCAGTCAGAAAGACTTCAGGAGAGACAGCAGACATGAGACCACTTCACACAATTTAATCATTTCAGTTGAGGACACAGAATAGAAACATAAAGGTGCTGTAACATCTGATATGTAACATCTGATGTGTAACATCTGATATGTAACATCTGGTGTGTAACATCTGGTGTGTAACATCTGGTGTGTAATGGCGTCTGTTAGCTCGTGCGTGAAGAAGCTTCACTCGTGTATTCATTGTGAGGTCTGAAGACAGGAAGTTCTGACCTCACACTGGGTCAGAACTTCTGTAGCTCAGGAGGTAGAGCGGGTCGTCTAGTAATCGGAGGGTCACTGGTTCGAATCCCGGCTCCCCCTAGTTACATGTCGAAGTATCCCTGAGCAAGATACTGAACCCCAAGTTGCTCCTGATGAGCAGCTGGCGCCTTGCATGGCAGCCTCCGGCATCAGTGTATGAATGTGTGTGTGAAAGGGTGAATGTGGCATGTGTTGTAAAGCGCTTTGAGCTGTCCGAGAGGACTGGAAAAGCGCTATATAAATGCAGACCATTTGCCACTTACCATTCACACTGTCTTGAATGCAGCATTGGTCTGTGAGCTCAATGCTAACACATAATGGCAATTACCAATAACATGCTAATGGAACTTAGCATGGTGATGTTAAGAAACGATCCTCTTTACTTCAGTGAAACATAAAACGATGCGTGTGCTCACACTCAAAGGCCTGAGAGCTGGGCTGGAACTATAATACATATAATAACTATTAATATATTAATAAAAGGGTTATCTGATCAAACATGTGATCAAACGTGATCAAACACGTGATCAAACACGTGATCAAACACGTGATCAAACACGTGATCAAACGTGTGATCAAACATGTGATCAAACATGTGATCAAGCGTGATCAAACACGTGATCAAAGGTGATCAAACACATGATCAAACACGTGATCAAATGTGTGATCAAACATGATCAAACGTGATCAAACACGTGATCAAAGGTGATCAAACACTTGATCAAACACGTGATCAAACATGTGATCAAAGGTGATCAAACACGTGATCAAACGTGTGATCAAACATGTGATCAAACACGTGATCAAACACGATCAAACGTGATCAAACACGTGATCAAACGTGTGATCAAACGTGATCAAACACGTGATCAAACACGCGATCAAACGTGATCAAACGTGATCAGACCTCTTCAACGTTTCATCTGGAAACTCTTCAGAAAAACTGTTTCTATAGTTTAAAGAACAAACGATCCATTAATTGAAAAAATATTGATTTTGCTGATAAATAAATGAGATTGTGTTTCACTGTGATAATAAAATGTTTAGGTTTTTAATATTTACAGCTGAAACATAAATATCTGTCAGTGTCACTCATTCTGTGTCCTCCTCCTTCATTTCTCTCTCAGATCTTCACATCCAACCTCCACGAACCCTGAGACGACTACCAGCCTCCATCTGACTCTCCACCCGCTGCCCTCTGACCCTTCATATGTCTGTCACCTCCTCCTCCTCCTCCACCTCCTCCTCCTCCACCTCCTCCTCCCTCTGCTCCCCCTCCTCCTCCTCCTCCTCCTCTTATTTTCTCAGACCTTCCTCCTCCTCCTCCTCCACCTCCTCCTCCACCTCCTCCACCTCCCTCTGCTCCCCCTCCTCCTCCTCCACCCCCTCCTCCACCTCCCTCTGCTCCCCCTCCTCCTCCTCTTATTTTCTCAGACCTTCCTCCACCTCCTCCTCCTCCTCCTCCCTCTGCTCCCCCTCCTCCTCCTCTTATTTTCTCAGACCTTCCTCCTCCTCCTCCACCTCCCTCTGCTCCCCCTCCTCCTCCTATTTTCTCAGACCTTCCTCCTCCTCCTCCTCCTCCTCCACCTCCTCCACCTCCCTCTGCTCCCCCTCCTCCTCCTCCACCTCCTCCACCTCCCTCTGCTCCCCCTCCTCCTCCTCCTCCTCCTCCACCTCCCTCTGCTCCCCCTCCTCCTCCTCCACCTCCTCCACCTCCCTCTGCTCCTCCTCCTCCTCCTCCACCTCCCTCTGCTCCCCCTCCTCCTCCTCCTCTTATTTTCTCAGACCTTCCTCCTCCTCCACCTCCTTCTGACCATCAGCATCTCCCACCTTCAATCTGTTGTTTCCACGGTAACAGAAGACCACCAGGAAGACAGGAAACCTGCTTCAGCACCAACACACACACACACACACACACACACACACACACACACACACACACTCTGGATTTTATGAACCGATATCTGATCGTTCAAACGAAATCAATTAGAACCAGAAAATCAATTGTTTTTAAACCCGTTCTACACTTTTCAAACCTTATTGGACCGAAACAACAAAACACATTGTGATCATAAGAAATGTTTTTTTTTTCTTTTTTTAAATTCTTTTTATGGCTTTATTGACAGGGCAAGCTTGAGAGATGACAGGCATTAGGATGAGAGAGAGGGGGAGTGACACTCAGCAAAGGGTCCCGGGCCGGGACTCGAACCCGGGACCGCTTCAGCGAGGACAGGGCCTCTGTACATGGGACGCCTGCTCTACCAACTGAGCTATCAGTGCCCCTATAAGAAATGCCTTTAAAACTGCATACATCACAGAACAGAGAGACATGTCTGTCTTTTTATACACACACACACACACACACACACACACACACACACACACACACACGAATGAACTGTTGATGAATTAATATTAAAATCAAGTTTGAGATGTGATGAGATGTAAACAACGTGAAGTCAGAACTCTGAACTGACTCGTTACACATCATGCTGTTGATACGCTAACAGGATGTTCACCATCACAGATTAGATGTTAGCATGCTAGCATTTGCTAATTAGCACTAAACAAAATAGAGTGGTGTAGCTAAGATGTATGTTTGAAGCTACCCGCGACAGCCGGCTTGTTTACCTGTAGCTGCTGCTGCTAGTTTGACCCCGGATGTTGATAACAGACGAGCCCGGACTCAGAGGGGAATAGCACGAGCGTATCATGACAAAATATTGGTGAAATGAACTAGTTTCGTGGCAGATAATGCTCATAGAGGCTGTGTGTCGGTGCCCCGTCACTCGCATTATATGGATATATCGGCGCTACACCGGATCTAATTTCGTCCGAATGACTCCAAATGACACCAAAGTTATGTGGGTGAGTAAATGACCATATATTTTGCTAGAAATAAGGTCCAGGTTGTAAAAAACGGTAGTTATCCTTTAATGTCCCCGACAACCTCTGTAGTCTCATTTAGACACTTGTTAGCAACTGCTAACCGTTTTTAACACACGGAAGAGCTTTATAATCAAACTGTGGACATTAAATGAAGGAGTTTATATGTTCAGCCTGTAACACACCTTATTTCACACATTTAACTGAAAACACATGGAACAGTGAACAGGAAGTGCTAACATGCTAACATGCTAAATGATTTCTGGTTGTAGGACTACAGACTACAGCTCTGTATGGAGAGTGAATGAAGTAGAACATGGTGAGACTGTGCAGGGACAAAGAGCCACCTGGAACACAGAAGGACGTCTAAATAAATAAATAAATAAATAAATAACAGGAGCATTGGGAGTGAGCTGCCTCTGCTCTCAGGTTAGACAACACTGACTGTAAACACCTGACATGTCTGTCTGCTGAACTGAGGCTGTAATTAGATCAAACTACAGCAGAGAGGTGACGTGTGACTGAACTCTCATGTTATTAAACGTGTTGAGAAACTAAGTGTCTCGTCTCGTTCCTCCAACACTTCTGACGTTCTCTCTTTGAGACGACTCCACGGCGTCCGGAGCGTTTCTACCATTTGCAAATCAAATCTACGATCAAACCACATTAACGATGCAAACGATCTCCGACCAGCACACGTAAACAAATCCTCAGGCTGTCGTCATGGCGACAGACATGTTCATCTCGTCCTCCAGCTGTGAGCTTTTGAACCAGAGGACACACTGAATAAAGTGCAGCGTCATCAGGTCAACACAACAACACCACAGACACAACAACACAACAACAACACCACAGACACAACGATACATCAACAACACAACAACACCACAGACACAACGATACATCAACAACACAACAGACACAACGATACATCAACAACACAACAACACCACAGACACAACAACACAACAACAACACAACAACACCACAGACACAACGATACATCAACAACACAACAACACCACAGACACAACGATACATCAACAACACAACAACACCACAGACACAACGATACAACAACAACACCATACACAACTACACAAACACACCACAGACACAACGATACAACAACAACACAACAACAACACAGACACACAGACTCTTCCTGGTTTACTTCCTGGTTTACTTCCCATTAAATATGTCAGTGATTCGGTGCATGTCAGCCATGTTCACCATCTTAGTTCAGTGTGTTAGCATGCTAACATTAGCTAATCATCAGTAAGCACAGCTGAGGCTGATGATGTCATCAGTCCTGCAGGTATCTGGACACATTGACATGTTGACCTGATGACGGCAGTAGATGAAAGGTCGGTTCATCCTCAGGGGAACATGAACGTCTGAACCACAGTTTGGTCTTTGTTCATGTGAGTACAGAAAGTGTTGCTGAGCCGGACCGGAGGACTCCAGAACCTGATCCCGACACTCGGATCAGTTCTACAGTGAGAACATGTTCCTGTTATTTACAACACGTACAGGTTTAAGAGCTTTTCTGGGTTTACTCCACAGAAATAACAGCAGATGGATCTGTGGTGGTTCTTACAGCCGGGCCGCTCCTGCTGCTGACTGACGTGATTATCTGACAAGATTCAGAGCAAAAAACTTTAACGCACATGTGTTTGTCTCCTTCACTGTTGTGTTGTTGTAGTTTCTGTCTCTGATATAGAAAATGTTGAACAGTCAGCGTGAAGGTCAGCGTGAAGGTCAGCGTGGCGTGACGATCAGCCCTCTGGACCTCTCTGGGAGTGAGAGCCTGACTGGGTCCTCTGCTTCCTGATGGTTAACAAGAAGGACTTTGTTCTTCCTCATGCTTTTATTGACCTTCTCCTCCTGACGAGCTCACAGATTACTGATGTTATCACCTCGTCTTTCACTCACTGCTGCTGCTTTCACCACATTCATCACCATCATCATCTTTTCATTCATTCGTCTCATCAGAAAGCTTTAAAAGTCTCTATGAGTCACACAGGAGGACCAGGACAGCCATTGTAAGCTGCAGGGAGGACAGGTCACATTTCAACACTTGATTAGCTGCAGGTTCTGGTTCTGACTGTGTGGAGGGAAGTCGTCTTCTCTGCTGACAAAAGCTGATTTTAATGTATGCAAAGCTTCCTGATTCTCCTCGACGCTTCACAGCCAGCAGCCAATTCACAACTCATCGTTTTCTTATCTTTGTCATTCTGAAGGACTTTTCATACAATTCCCCCAAATGAAGGCGAGTTCGTGTGTCTCATGTGTTCAGCATGTCCTTCATCAGATGAGTCCAGCACCGCGTCCACAGAGGGAAACATTCCTGAAACCAGTTCCCCTCCCAGTCGCAGCGGGACACGATTACGTATTGAAAAACAATCCTCCAGCTGAGAGGATCAGCAGCGATCGCACACAGCAATAAAAATCACAGCAGGCAGGGCTTATGTGCCGGAGAAAACAAGATCCCCAGAGCCCAGGCCTCTCATGGTCCAAAGCTGCTAAGCTAATTAGCCTCGGTCTCAATCTAATCTGTGGATGGCTGCGAGCTGCTTCTGATGTCTTTCAGCCTGAGGTAATGGACAATAATTAGCACCATTGATTTTTTACCCTGTGGAGGGAGAGGGGGGGCAGAGGGCTGTTAACAGTCCTGATGTGAGCAGAGAGGAGAGAGACTCCATGAAACCCACTGCAAAGATCACCATTCAAATACATCAGCGCCTACAGAGAGCAGACCGGAGACAGAGATGATGGCGAGAAGGACGAGGTCCTAACCATCACGTAAAAATAACAACCAGCGTTTTCTGATAAAACCTGGACAGTCAGTGTGTAGAAGAAGAGATGACAACACACCCGACACTTCTTGAGAGTATTTTTCTGAAACCACTTTTTACTTCAGAACCAGTCTGTTGTTTCTCTGGAGTTCTTCACCACAAATGGACCAGAACAACAGTGAACAGTAGAAAGCAGCGATCATAAACCTCATTTGAAAACATCTAGAAGATGTTACACGTTTTAAAAAGACTTAAAAAATGAGACAATATTTTTTTCCAGAGCTGATGAGTGAAGCTGCTGAGGAGTGAGACATCGGCCTCCTTATCAGCTCTGTTGAGAGTTGCACATGCTCAGACCACACAGACAGAGATGCAGGGAAGATATTAACACACGTCACAGCATCGCACCTGAAAAGGAGAAGAAATGAGCGCGTCACCTGAGAGTTGTGTTCACGTCACAGCCGAGTCGAGCCAGAGGCAATAAAAACCTGTGGCTACTGCAGAGTTAACTGACCGGGGAGTAAGGTGTTAGCAGGTGTTAGCAGGTGTTAGCAGCTGTTAGCGGGTGTTAGCAGCTGCTAGTGGGTGTTAGCAGCTGTTAGCGGGTGTTAGCAGCTGTTAGCGGGTGTTAGCAGCTGCTAGCGGGTGTTAGCAGCTGCTAGCGGGTGTTAGCAGCTGCTAGCAGGTGTCAGCAGCTGTTAGCAGGTGTTAGCAGCTGTTAGCGGGTGTTAGCAGCTGCTAGCAGGTGTTAGCAGATGTTAGCAGCTGCTTTTGGTCAGTGTGGATATGCGGACAGGTATATTGACAACAATCTCTGTCCCGTCCTCAGAACCATTCTGTACCGCCCCTGAGTGTTGGATCTGTGAGATCTAGTTATCGATCTGTGAACGGTTCAGAAACAGTGCAGACTCTGTCAGCAGCACCGAAACTGTCGGTGTTCAGACTGTTGGTGTGAGACCAGATAATTTTTCATGACTTTGTGTCCGACCCAAACAGGCCATCTGGAGACGGTTCCCCTGGATCCGGTCGGTTGTGTTGGTTTACTGCAGTTCCACATAACTGGAACAGCACCACTCTGATTTACTACATGCAAACACTTCAACACCCACGAGTGACCAAACTCCATTAGTAAAGCAGGCTGCATGTGAGCTGCACCAGGACATGAAATGAGTTCAGAACCCAGCTGGAGGCTGTTCAGAGGACGACTGCTCCTGTTCAATTAATCAGCCAGCAGCTCGGCGGTACAGTAAGAAACAAAGTCCGGCTCCACAGTTAGATGGATCGCTGCGCTGCTGCATTTCCTTCATGTAGGGAACTAAAAAATTCACTGTGCTCCTGAAAATGTGCTTCAGCTTTCTTCACTACACATTCAATAAACACGTCAACGTTTTATCAGTGTGATTTAAATGTAGCAGCTGATTGATGTGCTGCTGTTGTTGTTGTTGTCACTATAATCTGAAGGTGGAGGCAGAGATGTTTGTGCTGATCACTCTGGACAGATGGAGGTCGTCTGTGTCTGTAAAAACCATAAGGATGAAACTGATGATGGCACCTGAACGCAGCTTCTGTCTGGCCTCTGATGTTAAAGATTTGCATCGTCACACATCATTTCTGTCACCACCCTCAGATTATATACGTCCCTTAATACAAATGTAAAACACACGATGCTGTAAAACCTGATGATCTGCAGGAGATCACTGTCGGCCCTGTGGAGGCAAACTGATCCATCTGTACCGGTCGACTGTCAGCAAACTGCAACATGAGATTTATTAAAGTGATTCTGTGCATTTTATTTTCTGTTATTGTGTCAGCTTGTTGTTGGAGCAGCTGATAACAGAGAAGACGTCTGAACATCATCTTCATTTAGTTGATGACATATCAACGGACTCTTAGAGTCAAGTATTAAAGACATATTGCTTCTGTTCCTTGTGGATTGAGCCGAGACGATGAGGGTTTCACAGCAGTGCTGCTTGGACGAGCAGCTTGTGGACAGCATAAACACGATGCTGATGTATTCTATACTCACTGGTCAATAAATACCATTATGTGTGGACACACTAATGGGAGCAATAAGGTGCAGGAGAGACTGCAGAAGAGCCCTTGATGGAATCAGATCCCGGGTGGACGGGTCGGAGCGATTAGAGGACAAAACTAATGTGTGCTCATGATGTTCTGAGTCTGAGGTCAGCTGCATGAAGAACAATGCCTCCATCACAATGCCTCCATCACACAGCCTCCATCACACAGCCTCCATCATCACACTGCCTCCATCACACAGCCTCCATCACACTGCCTCCATCACACAGCCTCCATCACACAGCCTCCATCACACAGCCTCCATCACACTGCCTCCATCACACTGCCTCCATCACACAGCCTCCATCACACAGCCTCCATCATCACACTGCCTCCATCACACAGCCTCCATCACACAGCCTCCATCACACTGCCTCCATCACACAGCCTCCATCACACTGCCTCCATCACACAGCCTCCATCACAATGCCTCCATCACACAGCCTCCATCACACAGCCTCCATCATCACACTGCCTCCATCACACAGCCTCCATCACACTGCCTCCATCACACAGCCTCCATCACACTGCCTCCATCACACTGCCTCCATCACACAGCCTCCATCACACAGCCTCCATCACACTGCCTCCATCACACAGCCTCCATCACACAGCCTCCATCACACTGCCTCCATCACACAGCCTCCATCACACAGCCTCCATCACAATGCCTCCATCACACAGCCTCCATCACACAGCCTCCATCACACAGCCTCCATCACACAGCCTCCATCACAATGCCTCCATCACACAGCCTCCATCACACAGCCTCCATCACACAGCCTCCATCACACTGATGATGATTGTTAGACAGAAATCATTCTGACACACAAAGACATCAGCAGACCTGGACTGGGTCCTCACCATCACATCGTCTGCCTGATAATTTGTTGTGAAACTCTGGTGTTGGAGTGGATTCAGCTCCTGTGAGAGCAGAAATGTCGGCCGCCGCTGCTTAATTACCTCATTTGTCAGAGAGGAAATGTTGACAGCAGCTGAATATTTGTGAGGCTTTTTTCACGAGCAGTAAATCATGCAGTGTACCAACATGGCTGCTCTGCCTCAGAGAAATGGGTGGGATGTGGGTCAGGGTGGTATCCACGCAGTAACCATCAGACAGCCCGGTTACATAAACACATCCGACTGTAGCCACACGGCCACAGTCCGACTGAACACAGGTGAAGGAGGGAGTCCGGAGTCGGTACAGTCCGACTGAACACAGGCGAAGGAGGGAGATCAGAGTCGGTACAGTCCGACTGAACACAGGTGAAGGAGGGAGATCAGAGTCGGTACAGTCCGACTGAACACAGGTGAAGGAGGGAGTCCGGAGTCGGTACAGCCCAACTCATCCAGGACTGTTTGAGACTCTGAGGACTCACACCAAGAGTCACGGTCAGTTTCTTCATTCACAGTTTACATCAGTCAACAAGTCTCAAGCTAAGACCAACTAGTCCGACCTGATCATCATGAGATCATCATGAGATCTTCATGTTTGTGTCACCTGATGAATCTCAGTTCAGTCTTTTCTCTCTTTCAGCTGTTTTTGGTCTCCACCACCTCCTGAGGGACGTCTCATTAGCTGCTAAATTGGTTTAAATCTGTTTTGTTTTTTTAACCCTTGTGATTTAAAAAACATATCTTGTAAATGCCCCTCTATGTTACCAGCTGGTCTCTAACTGTGTCTGTCTTAGGGCTGTCAAAATTGCTCCAAAATGACGTTCGAATATTCGATCTAAAAAAACCACATAGGTTCGAACCATTCGAATATCTAGAGTTGTGCATTATGTCAATAACAGGAGGACAAACTAATACGAGACATAACTACTTGTATAGGTATTTGTTTTTTAGTTTTAACATGTCTTTGAAAACATACCTACACATTACAAAATAAGTAAATGAACTAATGGCCTATACCGTAAAACTTTTAGGACCGTAGACCTCTCTCTCGCTCGCCCCTCTCTCTCCATGAGCAAACTCCCCTCATGTTGCTAGTGGTGGACTGCTAAGCTAACTGTAGCTTACACAGCTAGCATACAACTTTATCTCGAGGCTCCGCATTTTTGCCGTCCACTGACCAAAATCCGAAGTATTTCCAAACGGGCTTTTTAGGTGCTTGGAGTCCAAACCGCTCTCTCTGCTGCCGAGTTGGGCTCTGAACTTCCTGCCGATTCGTTTTTCTCTCTGCCGTCTGCGTCTGCCTCGGTTTTTGTTGCGTCTCACTTTCAGCAGCGAGTGACGCTGTGCAGGTGACCCGTCCCTGACCCGACATGCAGTGCGCCCACTCGCACAGCAGCCGCTGATGTGTGTTTTTTCCACAGTCGAATATTAATTTTCACAATCGAATCTCCATTTTTTTTTAAATATTAGAATATATATTCGAATTTAGAATATTCGTTGACAGCATTAGTCTGTCTGCAGTGTGCTGAGAGTGAACCAGGACAGGCAATACCTTTAAGTTATTATGTCAACTTATCATCAACGTTTCTAACATTCTTATCAAATGTTAAATCAGCAGCTCTCATCACTGTATAAAGTGTCTGTTAGTGGACGTTCCAGTCTCATACGTATAAACTACATCCTCCATAAGAACAACAGACTCCAGCTGACAGACATCAGCTCGTGCTGTAGGACACTGCTGACACAGGAGCAGCAGGGCAGACCATCACATTTACATTACTCGCACCGATTAACATGCGACTCACTAAGTGACATTACTAGGACATCCATGATGAGGCTGACTGAAAGACAAGAATTATAAACTGCCGAGTCAGGGACACAGAGACATGATCGATCAATAACCTGATGGACAATGGAGAACAGCTGGAATACTAACACAGGAGGAGATCACATGAAGGAGATACAATGCCGTCAGCAGGACGAGGCCGGTCTGGAGACACTTAGCGCTGTGAGACGACCACCAGGAGACGTTGTGATATCTAACACAGAGTGAGACTTCTCCTTCCTCTCAAGACCTCAGAGATCTTCTGATGTCAGGTGACATGTGGACACTGAGGGGACCAGCTGATGGCATCAGAACAGCTGACAGAGGTGGGCCCACAATGTTCAGACACTTCACTGCTAAAGCTGTTGTTCAGCTGGTTTTGTTGTCGTTGCGTTGGTTTTAAACTAGCCCGTCAGCTACAACACGATGTGTCCAGTGTGTCTTCCTCTTCCTTTAAGGTACCGCAGGGTCCAACACGAGGACCACTGCTGTTCTCCAGACACATTAATAATCTGTGATCACTTATCTTTGTGTGTTTCTGCAGACTGAACAGTTACATACAATTTATCTCCTTCAGAAGAACAAACCCTTAAATTCCTGCAGCCTGTTTTAGTTCAGTCACACTTAATTCATCTGAACCTGGTTTAAAATGCAGAAAATATAAACTTAGGTTATTTCAAACGGCGCAAATGTTTAAATCAAATCTTCCTAACATCTCCAGGCTCCAGGTGTTCGACATTATAATGGCCACAACACTAAACATGTAAGTATTGATGTATTATTATTGTTGATGTGATCTGCTCTGTGTGAACGACCTCATCACTCTGCTGCTGGAGACCTTCACACTGCTTCATGTTATATATAGATCCCAGAGCTGTGACTCTTTCCAAAACTCAAGATCAAATGGATTTGAACTGGCACACAATTGGTTTCAAAATCAATACAGCCTTCACTGTGTGGTCCTCAGAGCTGGGATCATCTGCAGGAGGCCCTGACACAGTCAGAGGTGATGTCAGGGTATGTAAGTTGATCCTGTTGGTCAGTGAGTCTTCTTCAGTCTCAGTGAGATGATGGTTCCTGTGTCTGTATGATGGGAGGCTTCATGCAGCTCAGTCTGAGGTCACGTGATGAGTCAGACATCAGTCACAGGATGTGATTCCTGTCCGTCGGTGGTTTTCTTTGGCACCAGCCGCAGCTTTTATTGTCTGCTAATTGAATTTTCCGCACAGCGCAGCCCATCGACAGCCTGTGATACGCCCCGCTGAGGCCTTCATCATGTGGATGTGAGTGTGTGTTCATACATGTGTGAGTCAGTGCGTCAGCACCAGAACCATCTGCAGCTTCTCCACAGATCCTGGACCTGAACAACTTGTGAGCTCCATGTTCACCTGCTGCCTGGATACATTCCTCAGGTATTTAAATAAAGTTTCACTTATATTTTATTCCAGGTGAAGTTTTTTAAGCCTTTGATTGTTTTCAGTTGTGTTCCTCTGTCTCTCCTCGTCTTCACTGATCAGCTGCTGTGTCCCCGAGGTAAATAAAGACGTCCTGGACTGAGGAGGGTAAATGTGATTCTTTCCAGATTAAAGCTAATTATCCAGCTAACCACAGACACAAACAGCCTTCAGCCACATCAAGACTCTGTTCCACACTTTAATCCAAATAATCCTCCACACAGCGTCACTGTGGACACAGTCTTAAGTACGGTGGCCTGAAGGGGTCTTCTCCCATTACACCATTTAACAAAGCTGATTTCTTCTCACCACCGTCTCACGCTGATCCCCAAACAGCCATCAGACCTTCACAGTGTCGCTCTGAGCTGATGAGTGTGGAGTCACTGGAGGAACGGCTGCGTTCATCAAAGCTCCATGAAGCTGAGACTCAGTGGAGCCACGTCAGACTCAACATGTCTGACTTTTACTGATGTGGTGACACAGCAAACATCATCCACAGCTGAGCAGGAGTCTCATCATCTGTTCATGTTGTAGTTCAATTCAAATTAAATTTGACGCAGCAGCAACAAACTGTGCAGACAATAACATGAAGGAGCAGCACGAGGTGGGAGGTTCAAAAGAATAGACAGTGACCTCTGACCTCTGACCACCAATATCAATCAGTTCATCTTTCAGACTGACTGAACGTTTGTGCCTGAAGAAATGCCCTCGAGGCTGCAGAGGACAGTGAAGAGCTGCAGCCTCGTTCTGCTTTACAGAAGAACCGCAGAGAAACACTGACGTCTGTCTGACTGTTACAAATGTAAACTGCAGAATCAGATTGTATAAAAAGCGTGTGAAAACATCCTGTGATGAAAAGTTCACAGACAATAATCAGAACCTGATCAGCAGATATCATCAGCTGATACCGGCCCATCACAGATATATTGATATTGGCTCAAACCTTTTTGTTTTAAAGAAGCTCTGAAGTCATTTCAGACAAAGTTTACTGATAAACTGTAAAATGTCGTTCAGCCTCTGATACACATCTGTCACAAGTGCTTGATAACCACATCTGTACATCAGCTGATAGATCAATACCGACATTTTCTTCTCTTTAACATCAGAATCTCACATCTGCTCAAAATTCATCCAAATCTCTTGTTTTACAAACTTCCTGCAGTTATTATGTTCAATGATTTTCTCATCTCACATTTTATCAGCCATTCTGTGTTTTGCATTAAATATGAAAATGTGTCACTTGTTTACTCAATGATAGAAAAAAAGGTTGTGAACCGTCAGATCAACTGACTTCAGCCTTCAGTGTATCATTAAAGAGTTTCAGTCACAGAGAATCATCTCATATAACATGAAGTGAAGACTCATGTTATCAGACACCACGCTGGATTTAATGACTCAATAATTATCTTTACAAGACGAAGGTAAAGCGTCAGAGTTGAGCTCTGAACTCAGCTGACATCTAACAAACTCTGCAGCCGGACGACAGCTGCTGTTCACCTCAGAGACCAGAACCACGAAACAAATGTCTCTGAGCTGAGACTCAGGACCCTCTGAGAGCTGCTGCGTCTGCTAATTGAATTTCCCGCACAGCGCAGCCCATCGACAGCCTGTGATACGCCTCGCTGAGGCCTTCAGTATGTGGGTGTGAGTGTGTGTTAACACATGTGTGAGTCAGTGCGTCAGCACCAGAACCATCTGCAGATTCTCCACAGATCCTGGACCTGAACAACCGAATAATGATGACCATCTCATCATTTCAGGTCAGCTGACTGAAGACGAGCTCCGTTAGCTTCTCAGTGAACTCAACCAACATCAGGAGCATCAACTGCAACCAACTGTCCATCAGAGATCTACTGTACGTCCACACAGGCTCAGGTGCATCATGGGTAAAAATCCTGTTCACACTCACACACAGAAGAGAAGCTGTCTTACCCCTGTCTGTCTCCGTCAACCAGGATCCGGACCAGGATGCCTGTAACAGCCACCAGGATGGGGTAGTGGTCCACACTCTCCAGACCTGCAGCGCGCACACACACACACACACACACACACACACACACACACACACACGCACACACACACACACACACACACACACACACACACATACACACACGCACACACACACACACACACATACACACACTCTCTCTTAATATTGACACAGATGTGATCTGATGACTTAAAGAGGTTAGCGTAGCTGCTGTAGCCTCAATGCTAACAGAGCTGGAGAGTTTATTTCATTAAAACAAACAAAGAACGACTCTGAGGTGTGCGTGTGTGTGTGTGCGTGCGTGTCTGTGTGTGGGTGTATGCGTGCATGTGTGCATGCGTGCATGCATGCGCATGTGTGTGTGTGTGCGTGCGTGTGTACCTGGCAGTCTCAGGTTGACGACTCGATCAAACAGGTTCTTCTCTGCTGTCACTCTGTTTAACACCTGGTTGAGCAGCTACAGCAGAAGAAGAATCACAATCAGACTCAACTTAAAGATCTTCCCTCTCTCTGCTACGCTGAAGATGAAGAAGATGAAGATGATGACATGATGCAGACCAACACCCGAGGCTGCATGAGCGTCTCATCAGAAGACAGAACAGTTCAGCCTGTTGTCATCTCGTCTCTAACAGCTCATTCAGTCACAGATGTGTTTCTGTCTCACTCAGTGATTCTTCTTCTTCTCTTCTTCTTCTTCTTGTTTCCTTCTTCTTCTTCCTCTTGTTTTCTTCTTCTTCTCTTCTTCTACTTCTTCTACTTCTTCTTCTCTTCCTCTTGTTTTCTTCTTCTTCTCTTCTTCTTCTTCCCGTTTTCTTCTTCTTCTCTTCTTCTACTTCTTCTACTTCTTCTTCTCTTCCTCTTGTTTTCTTCTTCTTCTCTTCTTCTTATTGTTTTCTTCTTCTTGTTTTCTTCTTCTTGTTTTCTTCTTCTTTTTCCTCTTGTTTTCTTCTTCTTCTCTTCTTCCTCTTGTTTTCTTCTTCTTCTCTTCTTCCTCTTGTTTTCTTCTTCTTCTCTTCTTCCTCTTGTTTTCTTCTTCTTGTTTTCTTCTTCTTTTTCCTCTTGTTTTCTTCTTCTTCTCTTCTTCTTGTTTTCTTCTTCTTTTTCCTCTTGTTTTCTTCTTCTTCTCTTCTTCCTCTTGTTTTCTTCTTCTTCTCTTCTTCTACTTCTTCTTCCTCTTGTTTTCTTCTTCTTCTCTTCTTCCTCTTGTTTTCTTCTTCTTCTCTTCTTCTACTTCTTCTTCCTCTTGTTTTCTTCTTCTTCTCTTCTTCCTCTTGTTTTCTTCTTCTTCTCTTCTTCCTCTTGTTTTCTTCTTCTCTTCTTCTTCCTCTTGTTTTCTTCTTCTTCTCTTGTTCTCCCTCTTTGTCTTCTCATCCTTCTTCTTCTTATTGTTAGTATTAATTCACTACAGGTAAAATTCTTCTAACTGACTTCAGTGAAAGTAATGGATGTAGTTAAAGTATTTATTAAACTAAATGGATCCAGTGTTTAACACCTGTATCTAGTTTATAAACAAACTGTGAGGATGAAGTTAATGTAGCGGAGAACAAGAACAGTTTAGTGTAAGACAGAAATACTCAAGTCACCTACAGGTACCACAAAGTTAAGTACATGTACTTAGTTACTTTCTGCAGTAACAGCCGAACAGCGACTCATCCTGACTCGCTGTGTTCTGATCCACTGAACTGACCTGAGCGAGTCGTCTGAGCAGCAGCTCAGCAGACGGACGGGACCAGTCGAGGAAGATCTCGGGAACCAGAGTGACCGTCATCTCAAGCACCCGCAGCAGGCTGACCGACAGGTCGAAGCAGGTTGCACACACCTGGAACATCGTGCGACATCATCAACGTACAGGTCAGCTGACACTGACAGGTGAACAGGTGACAGGCTGGAGTGAAACACTCCATCAGAGCCAAAGTTGATGCTTTTATGTCTTTAAAGATTTTCACTGTTCACCAGTTCATCGATTATTAAAATGTTTCTTCTCCCAGCAGAATAATTCATTTACTGACTCATCATGTGAATATTAACAAACCTTACAGTTAACCAGCTGGACTTTAACATCCTGAGGGGTCAAACATGTATTTTCTACTGAGATGAACCTACAGAACTTTTCAGATGACCTGATGTGAATTTTCTTCTACGTTTAAACGTCAGAAGATAATTTAATGTTTACTGTGAATTCTAATTAAAGTGATCACAAACACCGCGAACACAACCCACACCGGACTGTCAGAACCGGTCCACATAGCAGAGTCAAGCTCCAGGTAATTTAAAGGCCTTCATGGATGTGACAGGTGTGTAGGTGATGTAGGGGATGTAGGGGATGTAGGGGATGTAGGGGATGTAGGTGATGTAGGTGATGTAGGTGATGTAGATGATGTAGGGGATGTAGGTGATGTAGGGGATGTAGGGGATGTAGGTGATGTAGTGGATGTAGGTGATGTAGGTGATGTAGGGGATGTAGGGGATGTAGGGGATGTAGGTGATGTAGGGGATGTAGGTGATGTAGGTGATGTAGGGGATGTAGGTGATGTAGGTGATGTAGGTGATGTAGGGGATGTAGGTGATGTAGGTGATGTAGGGGATGTAGGGGATGTAGGTGATGTAGGGGATGTAGGTGATGTAGGGGATGTGTGGTTACCTTCAGCTGACGAGTGTCCACAAAGTTTCTCTCTGGACGTTCTGCTGCCTGCTGGATCTGAGGAGAGGAGAGGAGAGGAGAGGAGAGGAGAGGAGAGGAGAGGAGAGAGGGGAGGAGAGGAGAGGAGAGGAGAGAGGAGAGAGGAGGGAGGAGAGAGGAGGTTTGGTTTTCAAAGTCCCTTTATTTACAGCTCTCAGGAGAAACATCACTGTCACCTCATCATTTGAGGCTACAACAGAAAAGTTTCAGAAATAGATCATTAATTCCCCGGCCCCACAGAGCAGAGAGCTCCGCCCACAGCCCAGGTCTGACTGAAAGCCAGAGTATTGTCCACCATTTTAAAATAAGCATGTTCGACCTGCAGTCGGGCCTTCACCAACCCCTTCAAGACCGGCAGCAGCTCCACACTGCCGACGCCCTGAGCGAGGTTCCTGCGAGTCAGCCAGATGGCTAACTGCACTCAGAAAGTTCACCAGGGTGTGCAGTCTTTCTTTTTGCACAATACTTTGGACCAAAGATAAACGAAACAAAACTGAAATCCTTCCCCAGTCCCTGGGGGAACATTCCAGTGAGTCGAGGACACTCAACAAACAGATGCACAAGTGTTTCTGTTTGTGTGCAGAACCCACACCCTCCCTCAGCTCAGGATCAAGGTGCGCTCTCTATCTGTTTGTAGCTATCGCCCCATGTACAATCCTCCACTGGAGGTCTGCTGTCCGCTTTTCAACGGGCAGCTTGTACAGAGACCGCCAACGGCCTTTCGGGGAAAAGTCTGGACCCAAAAACTCGGCCCACTTCGACTCCCTCACTCCTGCCAAGGTGCTCAGGTTGAGAACCTTCACACAGGCCTGGTAAAGGTCTTTTGTTCCAGTGTCCTGAAACTTGTCGTGTCGAGGAGTTTCAAAAGACAGCAACTGTCCTCCTCCCTGCTGCCACTGCCCCAGAGCCGGGGTGATGGACACAGAAGGAAAACCATATTCACCCTCCTCACTCCACTGTTCAAGGTTCAGACGGTCTTCCACAAATCCAGAGGAGAGGAGGGAGAGAGGAGGGAGGATGGAGGAGGGAGGAGGGAGGAGGGAGGAGAGAGGAGGGAGGATGGAGGAGGGAGGAGGGAGGAGGGAGGAGAGAGGAGGGAGGAGAGAGGAGGGAGGAGGGAGGAGGGAGGAGAGAGGAGGGAGGATGGAGGAGGGAGGAGGGAGGAGGGAGGAGAGAGGAGGGAGGAGAGAGGAGGGAGGAGGGAGGAGGGAGGAGAGAGGAGGGAGGAGGGAGGAGAGAGGAGGGAGGATGGAGGAGGGAGGATGGAGGAGGGAGGAGGGAGGAGGGAGGAGAGAGGAGGGAGGAGGGAGGAGGGAGGAGGGAGGAGAGAGGAGGGAGGATGGAGGAGGGAGGAGGGAGGAGGGAGGATGGAGGAGGGAGGAGGGAGGAGGGAGGAGAGAGGAGGGAGGAGGGAGGAGGGAGGAGGGAGGAGAGAGGAGGGAGGAGGGAGGATGGAGGAGGGAGGAGGGAGGAGGGAGGAGAGAGGAGGGAGGAGGGAGGGAGGAGAGAGGAGGGAGGATGGAGGAGAGAGGAGGGAGGAGGGAGGAGGGAGAGGATGGAGGAGGGAGGAGGGAGAGGAGAGAGGAGGAGGAGGGAGGAGGGAGGAGAGAGGAGGGAGGAGGGAGGGGGAGGAGAGAGGAGAGAGGAGGGAGGAGAGAGGAGGGAGGAGGGAGGAGGGAGGAGGGAGGGAGGAGGGAGAGGATGGAGGAGGGAGAGGAGGGAGGAGGGAGGAGGGAGGAGGGAGGAGAGAGGAGGGAGGAGGGAGGAGGGAGAGGAGGGAGGAGGGAGGAGAGAGGAGAGAGGAGGGAGGAGGGAGGAGGGAGGAGAGAGGAGAGAGGAGGGAGGAGGGAGGAGGGAGAGGAGGGAGGAGGGAGGAGGGAGGATGGAGGAGAGAGGAGGGAGGAGGGAGGAGGGAGAGGAGGGAGGAGGGAGGAGGGAGGAGGGAGGAGAGAGGAGGGAGGAGGGAGGAGGGAGAGGAGGGAGGAGGGAGGAGAGAGGAGGGAGGAGGGAGGAGGGAGGAGGGAGGGAGGAGGAGGGAGGAGGGAGGAGGGAGGAGGGAGGAGAGAGGAGGGAGGAGGGGGAGGGGAGGAGAGAGGAGGGAGGAGGGAGGAGAGAGGAGGGAGGATGGAGGAGGGAGGATGGAGGAGGGAGGAGGGAGGAGGGAGGAGAGAGGAGGGAGGAGGGAGGAGGGAGGAGGGAGGAGAGAGGAGGGAGGATGGAGGAGGGAGGAGGGAGGAGGGGAGGATGGTGGAGGGAGGGGAGGAGAGAGGTGGGAGGAGGGAGGAGGGAGGAGGGAGGATGGAGGAGGGAGGAGGGAGGAGGGGAGAGAGGTGGAGGAGGGAGGGAGGTGAGTGGAGGGAGGATGGAGGAGAGAGGAGGGAGGAGGGAGGAGGGAGAGGATGGAGGAGGGAGGAGGGAGAGGAGAGAGGAGGGAGGAGGGAGGAGGGAGGAGAGAGGAGGGTGGAGGGAGGGGGGAGGTGAGTGGAGAGGGAGGGAGGAGAGAGGAGGGAGGAGGGAGGAGGGAGGAGGGAGGGAGGAGGGAGTGGATGGTGGAGGGAGTGGAGGGTGGAGGGAGGAGGGAGGAGTGAGGAGGGTGGAGGGAGGTGGGAGAGGAGGGGGAGGGAGGAGAGTGGAGAGTGGAGGGGAGGAGGGAGGAGGGAGGAGAGAGGAGAGAGGAGGGAGGAGGGAGGAGGGAGGAGGGAGGTGGGAGGAGGGTGGATGGTGGAGGAGGTGGTGGAGGGAGGTGGGAGAGGAGGGTGGAGGGAGGAGGGAGGTGAGAGGTGGGAGGAGGGAGGAGGGAGAGGTGGGAGGAGGGTGGTGAGAGGAGGGAGGAGGGTGGTGGGAGGAGTGAGGAGTGAGGTGGGTGGTGGGAGGAGGGAGGGAGGGTGGGAGGAGGGAGGAGGGGGTGGAGGAGAGGAGGGAGGAGGGAGGAGGGAGGGAGGGAGGTGGGAGGAGGGGTGAGGAGGGAGGAGGAGGGAGGGAGGAGGGAGGAGGGAGACAGAATGCTGCTGTTCTGTCTGAACTTAATAAACACTGATGGTCAGCAGCAGAAACCTGCTGCAGCTCCGACAGGCTACACTGCTAGATGCTTACGGCAGCAGGCTAACGTGAGCTAACTGTCAGTAGACACAGCTGAGGCTGATGTGATGTCATCATGTTTCACTGGGATCAGCACAGTGATGACAGTTGATCCTGACGGGAACGTGAACGTCTCAGAGACGATGACATGTTTTACAGCCGGCTGCCGACGGAGCTGAAACTCTGCTGCAGCTTGTTTGAGGAGTAAATGCTGAGTGTGGTGCTTCAGTGAGGACAATAACTGCTGCTGAGCTGAAAATAGCAGATATTCCCACAGGATGAGGATCAATCAGAATACTAAGTGGTGCTAAATTGGATGATTCAGAGTATTACTGAGGATTTATTCTACAAGCCAAAATAATCTCATTAGAGGGAAACAAACAAAACACTCCATGCTATTTTTAATGTGGGCAACCTCGTGCATCAGTGCTGCTCCGACTGATTTACGCCTCGTTCACACACCGTTTGTTTTATGATTACAGACGTACGACTCCTAGTGTTCAACGCAAGGAAATACGGATGTACAGATGGATAGAAACGCCACTGCTAACACGAGAGAGGAGTTCATATCCTGGTTTTATTTGCTCATGAAGCATCGAGACAATAAACAGGACTAATAAGACACGGAGACGGATCAGTGAGGAGGTTGTGAAGTCGGTTCTGTAAAAATGTGTGGACCACTGACGTTACACATGCTGTGTTATGTGTAATGTTCGCTTAATATGTCATCCGACTTTTCACTAGAATAGAAATAGAGCTGTATTACATTCATTCATCAGTCAGATAATTAGATTTTATGCTAACTTCCTGTCGCTCACAGTGAAAAGGTCTGAACACCAGAATCAGGCAGAATCATTCTGTAGATCTTCTGAATTGTATTTTGGAGTCTGTCATTTCCTGAAAATAATGGTGTCACGATTTCGATTTTAAATCGAAATCGATCGAAATTAATTCACAATCTCGAACATCGAATTAAAAAACAGAATTGTCGATGCTGCCACGCCCCCACGTCACGTCCGGTCGGCTTGCCAAGGGGAAAAAATCACACACGTGTTGAAGTGCTGCGAGTCAACCTCCTCTAACTTTGCTACTAGCTTAGCCAGTAGCTGTTAGCTACAGCCAATCAAACGACAGCATGGTGTTACACCGTTCCTGTTCGGCTCCCGGGCCGTGGTCGGGAAGCACAGGGGAGATGATTTCCTCCAGGGCCGAAGTTTGTGTTTACCTTCGGGGTGAACCCCCTTTCACGTGTTGAGCTGGTGGGGAAATAATACCAGGGAGCTTTGCTGTATCTGAGGAGCCGTCGCCTTTATTCAGCCAGACTGCAGCCTGTGTTGAACACTTTATTGCTGCTGTCGCTGCTGCTGCTCCTTTCTTCTCCTTCCTCTCCCATTCATTCACTGTCCACACTCACTCTCGCTCGCCCACTCACACCTTACGCACCTTGTGTCCAACTGTTGGAAATAGTTTGTTAAGACACTTCTTGTTCAGAGACGACTGTGGACATGGCTGTTTTATTCTTTTGTTTGTTTCGTTGTGAACGAAACGTTTCAACGTTTCATCCAATAACAGTCCTCTTAATTTGTACCAGAGGATGTAGCAGGATGTACAGAGACACACCTCTATAACTTTCACTCCTGTGGAACTGGATCGATCTTTATGCAGAGTGTATTTTCTGATGTCCTACAGCTGCTCTGACTCTGGACAGATAGCTTTACCTGTAGCTAAAGTTACCGCTAACTCCTGCTAATGTAGCTGCCGTTAGCTAGTTTGCTTGTAACGGTCACATTTGCTGCTGTCAATGTTTCTATTTCTGACCACTTCTGTGTTTTTGTTCACTTCACCTCTGCTGCTGCTGTCAAATGTTTCTTGAGCTGCCATTGGATACTTTTTAGCCAAAGATATGCACCCTATCGTTTGTCTTATTTGATTTTCTAAGTATATTTATTTTATTCATGAAATGTTTTATAGAAATTGCAGAAAAGTTGGATACATATTCGTACATTATTTTCGATTTGAACATTTTGTATTTTTTTGAGAGAAATCCTGAATAAATGCGTCATGTTTCCAAACTCGAAAATAAGCGTTTAAATAATCGTAATTTCAATATTGACCAAAATAATCGTGATTATAATTTTTACCATAATCGAGCAGCCCTTTTACAGAGTCATAAATCAGCAGTGATCATGTCCCTGCTGTCAGAGTGAAGACATGTTACTCTGTAAACATCGATCTTCAGTCCTGAGCTGCAGGAACAAACCCAGCACTGACTCCATGTTGTTCTGTTCACATGATGTGAACATACAGACCACGTTACGTCCTCTCACCTCTTGGATCATGCCGATGAACTCGGAGAAGGCCCAGTTGAGCTGGTTCAGGACGCTGTTGAGGAAGGAGGCGGCCATGTCTTTGTCCAGACTCAGCAGCTCCGCCATGTGTCTCTGCAGCAGCAGCGAAGGACACGGCTCTAAACCAATCAAATGAGAGAGGAGGTGTTAACAGGCGTCAGAGGAGCTGAGACGTCGAGGCAGGTTCATCACAGCAGGTCCTCAAGTCTAACACAGAAACATCACGACACGAACACTCAGAGTTCAGGTACGGAAAACGTTTTCTTCAGAGCGAAACAGCTTCTCCATGTTCACTGGGAACTTCTCCACCGGGTCTAATAAACTGTTAAACCAAGAAACCCGCTCACACTGGGTCTAATGAACAGGGTTTAATGAACAGCATCATCTCAGCACTGTGGCAAACACTGTAATGACCTCATGTGGAAAAGACCAGAGCTTTGTAACAGTAACACAGTGACTGATGGTGTAAAAAACAAGGGAAATGTGCTTTTAGAACAAACTGGTAAACAATAAGACTTAATCAATTATTTAATAGTTGCTTGGTCTAAAATGTGATAAAATGGTGAAAAATGTCGATCAGTGTTTGGTCTTCACACAATTTATACTTATTCCCTAAAAATAACTGAACTGATTAATCGATTATCTAAATAAATGGTAATTAATTTAACAATTGGTAACTAATGGATCAATTGCTGTGGCTGTAATGAAGTTGACAGATTATCTACCGATGAGAGCAGATCTGCTGTCAGCTGTCATATTTATATTAATTTTAAAGCTCTGGTCTACGATCTGAGAAAGATTTGAAAAAAGCACCCCCCCCCACACACCCCCCCCCCCCCAACAAGCACCAAGAGCAACAAGCCGGCAGAAACCAAATACAGCAGCTTTGACTGCGGAGTAACGATGTCGGATTCACAGGTAAAGTTATTACAATGCACGTTGAAACTCACGTAAATCTTGTAAGTCATTACAATGTCCACAGCTAAGCTCCACAGCCAAGCTAGGGTAACGTCATTAGCATGTTACAGCTACGTAATAAGTTACAACAGCTAAGTTAGCCACTTCTAAAAGTTACTGAGGGCCAAGAGACTAACAGATGCTGCCGTCAGCTTTCATCACAACGATCGCTTCCACATCGTGGCTGAAAAACAAACCTTCATGAGCCTCGGACCAGCTGTGTGTGTCCCAGCTGCTGTCTGAGCAGCACCGCGACACAAACGTGCCGTAAACCGTGATCTCTTGTTTATGACAGATAAGACACACAAATACACACATCGTAACGTGTATATGATAATCCATCATATTGATTTAGCAAAGGCTTCGTTGAACACAAACGGACAGGACCGGGAGGAGGGTTAGCAAAACAGCTGAGCAGTGACCGGGCGAGAGGTTGTTATG
Source organism: Pagrus pagrus (assembly GCF_965226575.1). Classification (NCBI taxonomy): domain Eukaryota; kingdom Metazoa; phylum Chordata; class Actinopteri; order Spariformes; family Sparidae; genus Pagrus; species Pagrus pagrus. Next base: position 447,907 of record NC_140187.1, on the reverse strand, counting down.
GAGAAATAAATCCGGACAAATAAAATAAAAATCCGGAAATAAATCCGAAACCTCTCCGCTTCACGTTGGGGTTTCATTCCTCCATTCATTCATCTTACTTGCTGCTTCATTTAGCTGCCACGAGCAAATAAATAGGCTGATTTGGTGCAAACATGATAGCAATGTTAGCTTGTTGTTAGCTTACAATGCTAGCATAGAGGCTAATGTCTCCGTCGAACAAGTAAACAAGTGTTGACAACACTGCAGAGACAGACACCGTCTAATAACAGAAACAAACTAACGGCAGCTTCACAGTCATCAGCAGCATCGGCATGAAAGTTATCTGTGTCACAACATCCACAATAAAGACGAAGGTTACCTGCTCAGCGCCAAACAAACCTCTTGACCGCTTGTAGTTTCAAATGCGGAAGTAGGTCAGGACGAGACGTGAGCAGGAGCAGGAGAGTGAGCGAGGGGATTGGATGGAAAAATTGACCAATAGCAGCCATGCGGACCGGATGCTCCTATTGGTCAATTTCTTTTCAGTTTTGCAGGCGCTAGAGAGAACGGATTTATCTGGTTCCTTTTACTCTTCACATTGTGTAGGTGGTACTATTGGGCCATAACCACCATCTAAATAATGTTAATAATAATGATCAATCTTTCAAATCGTAGCCCATAGCTTTAAGAGTGATGTCATTGTTTTGTAGGTCATGTATTATAATGGTGCCCCGTATGAGAAAATGAATACATGAATATTCTGTTGTTACAGCGACTGTGGAGCGTTTAGAGATGTTCTTATTTTAATGTGAACTGTTACTTTAAATAAAACAATGAACCAATGAATCAGTGAATCAATGAATCAGTGAGATGAGACGACGACAGCAGAGTGTGTTCACAGGACGCCATGCTTAAAATGACTCCACCATCTCATCTACTCTGAGGCTGAAGAACAAACAGAGAGGAGGAGGAAGAGGAAGAGGAAGAGGGAGGAGGAAGTGGAGGAGCAAGAGGAGGAGGAAGAGGAGGAGGAGAAGGAGGAGGAGCAGGAGGAGGAAGGAGGAGGAAGAGGAGGAGGAGGAGGAAGAGGAAGAGGGAGGAGGAAGTGGAGGAGCAGGAGGAGGAGGAGGAAGAGGAGGAGGAGGAGGAGGAGCAGGAGGAGGAAGGAGGAGGAGGAGGTGTCTGGAGAAGCAGTTCTCCTGTGGGACAGCTGATGTGCTACAGAAACACTGTGGAGTCATTAAGTCCAGTAATCCCAGTTTGTCCACGCTGTCCTCTGACTGCTGCGTCCATTATTATCCTGAAGACACACAGAGGTCACACCTCTGACAGGAAATGACTTTTACTCTGGAGGTACTTCCTCTATATCCTGTTTTATTCTGAAGGACCAAAACTGACAAATAAAGAAATAAATACGACTGAATGAATAAGACAGTGACAAAAATATTATTATAAAAATGGTGGAATAAATTACATTTAGATTTCTGATTTATTGATTTACCTACTTTGTATTTATTATCTTATTTGTTTACTTTCCCATTTAATTTTCAATTGTATTTATTATTTGATGAATCTTTCAGTGTATCTATCGAGTTCTGTATTATTTTCCCATAATGTCATTTCTGTATTTCCTTTTTGCACGTCTTCATGTATCTCTGCTTCTGTATGTAACTGAGCTTTATACTCACAGCTTTAGTTACTAGTTACTCCACAGTTAAATTAAAACACAGAGAATAAACTAACTGTATATGAAGCAGTATGATTATACCGCAGTATTTCTATTTCTAGAACTTTGGAAGAAAATACATTTTTCTCTTTAAAGATGACAAGTTTAATTAAGAGGTAATAAAATGCAGCTAATGTTAGCATCACTTGGAGATCGTTGTTGGTGGTGTCACAGCTTCACTCTCTAATTGGGATCACTGGTCCTGATGATCCACATCAACACAATCACACTGAGCAGCTTCATGTGACACAGAAACAAAGGTGGCAGCTGATAAAGAAAACAGAGAGCGGCCAACAGAACCGGGCGATGATGGAGAAGAACTTACTTTGGAAACTAGCAATGGACAGATCTCCTGAAAGACATGCAAATGAGAAGGCACACAGATGAAAGTCAATTAGCATGCAGGAGGCAGAAAATCACAATTAAGTGGAAAAGAAAGAGAAGCAGAAGAAGCTTGGAGGCACAGAGGACGATGACACGGCGAGCAGGATTAACACCAAATTAAATGATTAAAGGAGCATTCCCCCACACTCACTGAGCTCAGTATCTGCCTCATCTGTCTGAGGGCAGAGTTACCCTAGCGGAGCAGTTTACACTTCATGTAGGACAAATACATCAGAGTCATCCCATTTTGATTCAGAGGACACAACGTCTGAGCTCGTGTTTTCTCCTGTGGTTTGATACAACATGTAAGTGATGACGCTGTTAAAACTGAGGCTCATGGATTGTTACTATCGTTTGCCATTTTTATTTTGCACATTAGCCTTTTGAATCTCCCGTTTACACGTCCCATAGCTAATGTGGCTCGTGTCTGTTGTTGCAGGCCGGAGCAAAGTTGGAGTATTTCCTGGAAATGTCTGTAAAATTATCCTAAACGTCTCTCCCAGCCAGTCCCAAAGTAAATTCAAAGCTGCTGTTGAACCGTTTGCCGTACAGATGCGGGTCAGAGATCCATCTGTCTGTGTTTAGTTTCCTCTACAAATTGTTTTATGAAGCAGTTGTGGAGTAAAAACAGACAAAAGTTCACTTTCATGTTGAATCTTATCGACTTCGCTCGCAGACTTCCTGTTGTGGCCCACATCCCCTCTCTCCACCTGACTACACTCCCGTTTCCAGGATAATTTAAATGTTTGCTTCTTCTTCAGCTCATAGACTTCTTTCACCTGCGGACATTTTATGGCGAGTGTCCGATCAGTACTAAGCACGTGCAAGAGAAGAGGGGGAAGTGAGACGTCTCCCTCCTTAACATTCATTTGGACCACTCGCCCAATCAGACAGGTGAGTTACCATTTTGACTCAGTGGGTTTAAATAGAAAGTGAAGCTAACAGCATGAAAATAAAACGAGGTGACCTGAAAATGAATCTCTCAAAAGGGAGAAGAACGAGGAGAATAAACCTGTTGATGAAGATTCTCAGTCATCCAGGTCCTGGTACCTCTAGGTGCTGTATCGTAGTCAACTGGACTTGTTTCAGTGGTTTGAAGACGACTCATCTCTCATCCAAGAGGCTTCTTCACTTCTAACTAACTGGAGGACTGCAGACTTTTAAACTCTGTGTGGGAGTGTCCGTATATAGTGTGGGAGTGTCCTTATATAGTATGGGAGTGTCCTTAAAGTGTGTGGGACTGTCCTTATATAGTATGGGAGTGTCCTTACAGAGCGTGGGAGTGTCCTTATATAGTATGGGAGTGTCCTTAAAGTGTGCGGGAGTGTCCTTATATAGTATGGGAGTGTCCTTACAGTGTGTGGGAGTGGCCTTATATAGTATGGGAGTGTCCTTAA
>NC_140187.1:391921-439421 GCF_965226575.1 Pagrus pagrus | reverse complement strand
CAGCATCTTGTCCTGGACACGCACGCACGCACGCACGCACACACGCACACACACACACACACACACACACAAACACACACACACACACACACAGTGAAGTGGTCGTTAGTCACATCAACAATATGATAAAGATCAGAAAATGATTGTACAAACTGACTGTAGAAGTGCAGCAGTAACTCAAAATAAAAACATGTGTGAGATTCATCAGTTTTTGTTTTTTAATTCAAACAGACGAGAAGCGACAGACTGAACCAATGAACACAAAACAGAACAGAACAGAACACAGGTGTGTCGGAGCTGGATCACCTTGGAGTAGATGGTGGCGTTGATCCAGGCCAGTCTCCTGCTCAGGTGATTCAGCTTCTCTGCAAAAACCTTCTGGCTCTTCTGGAGCTCCTCCAGGATGTCTGGTCTCTGCAGGACATACAACACAGTGTGAGGAGGAGGAGGAGGAGGAAGAAGAAGAAGAAGAAGAAGAAGAAGAAGAAGAAGAAGAAGAAGAAGAAGAAGAAGAAGGAGGAGGAGGAGGAGGAGAAGGAGAAGGAGGAGGAGCTCCTTACCTCAGCATGTCATCTTGAGGAAACAAACTCATTCTCTTCTCTGTCAGGATTTAAAACTCACCATGTTGATAAAATGAAGACAGCTTTGACTAAAAACTGTTCTCATTGTGTTTTCTAGATTTATTTTGAGAAGCTTGGACAGGAAGACAAAATAAAAGACCTAACACTTCAGGGAGGTTTCCCTCTCCTTTACTGTGTTATTATGTTAATGTGGCTGTTAAACGTGTGTCTCCTTCTGATTGGTCAGTGCTGTTAGTGAGGAGCTGGAGACACAGCAGCCGTCCTCAGCACCATCGTCTCTTAGAGGAAGACCATCAGTTTCATTCAGACTTGTTTGTCCTCCAACAGATAACTGCAGAACTTTGTCCTCTGATCGTGTTGCTGTAAAGTTTGTTGATGACACTTGTGGCCTGTGTGAAGCTAATGAGACGACGATCAGAGCAGGGCGACGGGAGCTCGGCCAGTTATCTTCAACGAGCAGCGACACACAACAAGGCTTCAGAACAAACACACAAACCATCGACTGCTGTGAGAAATTAAATAGTTTTCCATTCAGTAATCAATGTACTGTTAAGACCATATCAGGATGTGAGAGGAGGAGGGGAGATTCCCCTTAAAGGCGTAAGGGTCAGAAAGTCATATGAGGGGCAATTCTCTTTTCCTGAAGTGTTTACAGGAAGGATGATAAGATGACATTTACATTTCAATAAAACAGCAAATGGTCACTGCCCTGGGAAAGACATGATCAAAACAAACATCAGGGGGTCATTGTTTTGGGAAGAAGTGATTCATGGCTGTTGTAAAGTATGCAACCACTGTATTTAAGTCAGAAACATTTGGAAGACTGCAGAGAACACTTCGGGTCTTCTCTCCATGCTGCATGTATTAAAGAGATCCGATTCATCACACTGAGTCTACAGTTCTTCTGAGAATTAGCAACTCTCAACCTCACAAAGGAGAATTTCCACTCCACTGCTGAAGAGCAGGATCACACTGAAGTCATTAGCAGCATAAACACTGAGACTTTAACACAGAGGTGTGTAGTTTAAGAGGGAGACAGAGGACAGGTGTATGCAGGTGTTACTGAGCTGATGAAGACACTTTAACAGAGAAGTCCTGACTGACTCTCTACAGAGCAGGTGACACTTCAGCTCATCATGATCCTGATGTCCTGATGTCCTGATGTGATGTGAAAATGTCTCTACCTTCACTTCCAGACAGTGTTCAGCTCAGGATCAACTGGCTTGTGGAAATTGGTGGTTCTCTTTTGAACGTGTGCTTCCAATATAACTATCAGTGTATCAAAGTGACATCCTGAAACACAGCTGGAGCTGATCGGAAAAATCCTGCAGCTCTTTAATCAGCAGGTGAAACTTGCTCTCGTCTTGTTCTCAGGACTGGATGGACTCAAGAAGTGAGAGGACGATGACATCATCATCACTGCTTGACGACTCTATTTTGTCTCATATAGTGGACAGAATAACGAACACATCGGACTCGGTGTGCAGGGTGTCTGTGCGTAACGTTTTCATTGGAATAAAACAGACTTGGTGTGCAGAGGCGTCTGCAGTGACACTGAAGACCCTCTCCACTCTGGCCGAACTTGGCATTGCTGACTCTGCTCTAACCTGGTTCGCATCATACCTGACAAATCACACCTTTCAGGTCATGTGGAATGGCTCCTTGTCCAAACCCTGCTCCCTGGAAACTGGTGTCCCTCAAGGCTCAGTACTAGGACCGCTTCTGTTCTCACTATACACTAGATCAATGGCTCTGCAATCACATCACATGGATTCTCTTACCACTGTTATGCTGATGACACCCAGCTGTTCCTCTCCTTTCTCCCATCCTCCAACACCCACGTTTCCATGCGCATCTCAGACTGTCTGGTAGACATTTCCACTTGGACAACTGAGCATCATCTCAAGCTCAACCTCAGTAAAACTGAACTCCTCTTCATCCCGGGGAAAGACTGCCCTCACATGGACCTGTCGGTCATTGTTGAAGACGTCACGATATCGCCATCATCAACTGCAAAGAATCTGGGTGTAATCCTCAGTGACAGCCTTTCCTGCACCCCCAACATCACTGCAGTGGCCCGATCCTGCAGATTTGCCCTCCACAACATCCGCAGGATCCGGTCTTTCCTCACAAAAGGACGCGACGCAACTCCTGGTCCAGTCGCTGGTCATCTCCCACCTGGACTACTGCAACTCTCTCTTGGCTGGACTGGACTGCGACTAAACTCTTGCAACATATCCAGAACGCTGCAGCGCGCCTCGTTTTCAATCTACCCAAACTCTCCCATGTGACCCCCCTCCTCCATGATCTCCACTGGCTTCCTGTTGCGGCCCGCATCAGATTCAGGACCATGGTGCTGGCCTTCAAGGCCGTCAACCGAACTGCACCCATCTACTTCCAAATACTGGTCAGACCGCACACCCCAGCACGAGCACTTCGCTCTACTACATCAGCCGGCCGGCTGGTACCGCTGAGAGCAAACAAAGGTCGCTCAGCAAAATCCCGACTCTTCTCTGTTCTGGCACCTCAGTGGTGGAACGAACTCCCGACCAACGTCAGGACAGAAGAGTCACTCGCCATCTTTCGCAAAAGACTCAAGACTCACTTGTTCAGACTTCACCTCGACCCTGCATAGCATGACTGCCCCCCCCCCCCCCCCTAACATCATAGCACTTATGGAAGGTATCCTTGATAAATGGCAGCTACTTTGCTCTGATGAGGGCTTGAATATTGTTTCTATCTTTTCTACTTTATCAAAAGAGATATGTTGTGGTTTCTTTCTTATGACAAATGTACTTATTGTAAGTCGCTTTGGACAAAAGCGTCTGCTAAATGCCCTAAATGTAAATGTAAATATAAATGAACAAATCAGGTGAGCTCAGGAAACCCTGAGTGAATCAAGTGTAAACAGATGGTACATGTGAGTGATCTTACTCTTGCAGGACATCGTGCAATCTTCTCCTCGGTGTCCTTCAGAGCGACGGCGTACTCATGGACGTCATCAGAAACCACCACCATCTGTAGGAACACACACGTCACACTTACTGTCTGTAACAGTGTTTAATATTCAGCTGTCACATGTGAAATAAATCAACTTTAAACTCTTTGTTTTCTTCTCTACTTTTCTGAGCCTCAAACAATCTGAAGATCAAAATCCTGCAGATTTAATGTTCCTCTGATGTTTATTAACGTCTTCTATCATTCAGTCACCTTACTGAACAGAACCAGATTCACAAAGTCGTCATTCTGCTTTTCAAACTCATCAGTCAGCTGCACTCGAGCATGATCGCAGGATACGTTTAGTCTCAGATGGAAAAATATGAAATCAGACAAAACAAGAAGAATCCTCCAAACTAATTCAAACTAATCACGTCTTGGTTTCAGCACACCAATCAACTGACAGCAGACACACACACACACACACACACACACACACACACACACACACACAGATGAAACATGAATGGATTTCACTCATCTTATATCATACTATTTGAAACAGCTCATCATAACAGTCTGCTCACATGGTGACCAATCACACAACAGTGTACCGCCTGCATCATCATCAACAACATCATTCAACACTGAGCAGCACAGGTGTATCATCACACACACACACACACACACTGATGGCCTTGACCACCTTTAGGTGCTTTAATTAACAGAGCGGATCACCTGCAGATCAGGAGGGAAATATAAGATGAAACCATCCGAGAAAAAAGGTAAAAGAGTCGTGAAGAATGGTTCTGAAGAACTGGCTATAATTTCTGTGCTGATGGATGAAACATTGTTCATCCTCACGGCTGCAGTCCGGAGGGTCAGAGGTCAAAGTGTCTCACTGGGATTAATAAAGCTTCGCTCATTACAACCAAGACAATTAAAAATAGCAGCTCGGACAAACGGTCCTGCTGGTCCTGACGGTCACTGACCCAGCAAGATTCATCAGTCAGGGTTTTCCCTGCCATTATACGGCTTAGGCGCGGCGCCCAAGCATTTTTGCCTCCCGCCTAAGAGAAAAAATTGAGCAGGTGAGCAAAAATAAATAAGAGCCGCATTGCGTCCCATTGATCTTTACACGTTGCCGGGTATTTCCAAAAACGGACATTTCACCTTCTCTGTTCACCTATCTGTTTTCAGAAAAGTTTTAGTTCACCCGGCGTGTGTGTCTGGGTCTGTGTCTGTGTGTGTCTGTGTGTGTGTGTGTGGGTGTGTGTGTGGCGGTGTGTGAGTGCGCGTGCCAGTGCGAGCCACAACAACACGGAGTGAAAAGCATTTAACGGAGTACCAGAAAACGTCTGTCATCAGAATACCACCGAAGAAGTCCTGGTGAGTAACATTAGCCAAGCTTACACTTAAGGCTGGGCAAATAACCGAAAATATACCGAAACCATCGGTTATGGTTATTACTTTCCCCTGCTACCTGTGTCTCTGACAGCAGCAGCTCCACCGCTGAGGAGAGGAACAGGCTGCTAACGTCAGCTACTGCTTGGTCCTTTCGATGGGGCACTACTATAGCTTTATTCCGCTTTACTGTTAGTTATAAAAAATGTAAATGCAATGTGAAATGTTAAAATATAAAAAGGCGTTGCTGCGTTAGTAAGTTTCTATAGTATGCTGTTACTTTAGCTAGCATAGCTGCGGTCGAGTGAGGTAGGGAGCTAATGAAGTGAGGGAGCGTGACAGAAAGCATAGATTTGCCCACACACCTCCACCCAACTCTATAACTTCACATTAGACCTCTCAATCTGAAACAGTGATGTTTAAAACACAGCAGCAATATTATGATCTCTTAAAGGGCGATGTCACACAGAGAAGCAGGTAGAAACTGGAGGTGAGCTGACAGCTACACCCGTTATGTTACTGTAAAGGGCAATACAAATATACCAAGTGAAAATAATCTACCAAAGAGTTAATGATTATTCGAATTGGAATAATAATTGAATTTCAATTATAAACAACTAATGAACTGTTCACTGTCAAGTGCATGGAAATGTTACAGAATGTGTGTTTTTGTTCTTTCTTCAGTCAAAAACTCTGGAAGAGGCCATGAAGTGGCTGATAAGCCCAGATGCCATGGAGCTGTTCCCTCAACTGCGTCTGGCTGCTGCTATAGCACTCACTGCCCCAGTTCAGACTGCAGACGTGGAGAGGCTCTTCTCAGCCCTCAAGCTAGTAAGACATTTTATATGAAAATATCATTATTCAAAGAAGGAAATTACACAAATTAAGATGCTAATTTTTAAGGTAATCTCATTTTTAGGTGAAGACACCTCTGCGAAACAGGCTGACAGATTGCCACTTAGATGTCTGCTGCCGGGCGGCAACTGATGGCCCTCAGCCAGGAACTTCTACCATGGAGAAGTTTGTTCGGCGGTTCTACAGAAGCAATTCAGCCAGAAGAATTAAATGTTCAAAAGGGGGCTGTGCATTGTGCAAATAAAGTGTAAATTACAACTAAAGCAAATTGAGTATGTTTTTTAGTTACCTATAGTAATGATAGTGGTCAAACTTATGTGAAATTGCACAGTTTTTGGTAAAAAAAAGCTTTTTAAAAAAATGTAAGGCCGAGGAACGCTAACCCCGCTGCTTCAGCTGCCCACCCCCCTAAGACCTGTAAAAACCCAGGGAAAACCCTGCATCAGTCACAGACTGGAGCTCAGCTTCCACACTTAAAGGAGCAGTTCAACATTTAGTGAGCTCCTCTTCTCTACACTCAGCAGCTGCTGTCTGCAGCTTCACACTGACAGATGACAGAGACACAGAGAGGAAGAGGACTTCACTTAATGTGGACACATTCAGATGTTAACCTGATGATGGCGCTAGATGAAAAGTCACAAAAGTTTTTAGAGTTCGTCCTGACGAGAACCTGAAGGTCCAATCCAGTTCAGAACCATGAAACACTGAACATCACTGTCATCTTTTATCCACTTTGTACAAAGTACAAATACTTCGTCACTGTACTTCAGTACATGTCTCAGGTATCTGTCCTGTACCTGAGTATCTCTGGCTTTCCCTCTCTACATCTGAACACAAACATCTGAACTTTCTCCTCCTCACAGCTTCAAACAGCCTCGTTACTTAAGTTTGATGCATTTGAGGTGAATTATGGATAATTGTTATTTGGCGTCATCGCACGCCGCCTTCCCAACATCACGAGACTGATGTCGACCTATCAGAGCACATCACGCACGGCAGACGCAGCGAGACGAAACAAAGACGTAAAAGACGTGAACAGACAGAGAGGGAGGCTGAATGGGGAGAAAAGGCGTGTTAGTGTCTCGTATCTGCAGAGAGTTTCTTATTTTCTCTCTTTGTTGCTGCTCGGGACGCTTTACCAACCCAACATGTGGCTATTTGACGTCCTGGGAATGAGACTCAACAATCAACTGTCTTTGTGGTGCGTTCAGGAACAGCTGGGACAAATCCTGCTGACTCTACCTTTAACTTTAATAGTCTTTGAATTATATTAATATGACGTGAGCTTCAGTTAGCTTTGACCACAGATGTCCTTCAGAGGGAGACTTTTTACTCTGATACTCTGAGTACATGTCAGAGCCTGTACTCGATTACTTTTATTGGAGTAAAGAAGCTGAATCAGTACTTCTACTTTTACCAGAGTCTGTTTTTACACAAGTACCTGAACTTCTACTGGAGGACAGCCTGTGAGGACTCTGACTCTGTTTTGAGTGTCCAATGGAAACGAGCTGTGTGTCTGTATTTGCAGGATGAATCATCATATTTGTGAAGGTTCATTTTGTTTTCTCTATTTTCATCTGCATCTCAGACTGTTCACATGAATCAAATATTCAACATTTACCTTCACAGAATATTCACTGTTTACATCAAACTGTCATTATTATCATTATCATTATTATCATTATTATCATTATTATTATTATTGTGATTATTATTTCAGGAGCAATAAAAGAACTGATAACAAACAAAAGACTACGCTAAGAAAAATCACAGCTGAAGAAATTAGTCTTCAAAAAGGCCACGAGAGTCTCAGACACATGAGGCTAAACAGGTCCAGGAACAGGAAGTACTAAACCAGGACCTGAACCAGCAGCTAGAAAGCAGTAAGTCCAAACAGGAACTCACCTTCCCCAGCTGCTGATGGACACTCAGGTTGTACATCATCACGATCCCGTCAACGATCTCCAGAAGGGACTTGTCTGCGATTGGCTGATCAGGCTCCTCCAGCGGTCGCCCCAGCAACAGGCCGTCGTTACCATGGCTTCCCTCGACTTCAGGTGGAAGAGGAACAGACAGGAAAGAGAAGAGATGAGAGGACAGGTGAGACCAATCAGGAGGAGGATTACTGACGTCACACTCTCTTCTTCTGCACAGGTCAGTCAAACTGGACACTGAGAGGAAAAATACTTTATTTACCTGAGAATAAAATGATTCAAGTCACCTGAATGTTTTTACAACATCATATTTCATGTTATAAACTCATGTTTTAGGCTGTTGCTTTATGGGTTGTTTGAAGTCTGACTGATGCTACGCTAGCTACTTTCTTCCAGCTGGTTAGCAGTGAGTCAGTCAACACTTCAGAGTGTCTGATGGAGATAAATAAGTCAAAGTGTCTCCCGTCGTCTTTACTGCACAAACAGATCAAGTCTTCTCTTTATAAAACACAAGGTCATGAGGTCACAAGGTCACAAGGTCATGTTTCCTGTGTGTTGATCAGAGACTCATTTTACACTTGTTACCAATAAAAACTGATCCTCACAGCTGCAGTCAGGAGGGTCAGAGGTAAAAAAAAAAGTAAGACTTTATTTCCTCTTCCTCTTTATTTTCTGGTCTACATGTGAAACAGGGTCGGCCCTCCTTCAGTCCAGGAGGAGGCGCTGCTGCACCTGACGCTGTTTGGTGACAAAAACACCAGAAGAAGTTCGGCCCGCTCTCTTGTAACACCACAGCAGCGGCCTGCTCCTTTAATTAGAGTGATGTGTTCAGGGACTCACTGTCCTCCTCGGTCCTCTGCTCCACAGCGAGGGTTCGGACCTTCACTTTCTCTGGCTGGGTCAGAGGTCGTCTGGGGGTCATGAGACTGACAGCGGCCGTGCTCAGAAAACGATTGGCTCGACCCAGAGTGGGAGAACTCAACCAGCTAGGCCTCGCCAGAGCTCCGCCCATCGCCGCCGCGCCAAACGGCCTCTGTCATCAAAAACAGACACATGAAGAGGAAATGCTGAATTAACCTTCTTTCATTAACACACACAGCTTTGTTACAGATCAACACCTGCTGTAACAACAACTGCTCCTCAGTTTGACACTCGTGATGCATTCAGGTGCACGCTGTAAACTCTGACGTCTACACTCAAACTAACACGGAGGAGAGTTTGGATTGTTTTCTACATCGTCGTCACTTTCTTTGTTCTTTCACTACAGCTTTTCAAGTAATTAGATTAATTAGAATAATATTTAGTATTCTATTAATTTCTACAGAAGCACTTTGTTTAGTAAAGCGCTGTATCAATAAAGTTTATTGTTGTTATTAATATCACATCATCAACAACACTGATAATATATCAAATATAAACAGCTGATCTCTGATGTCATTGGTCAGAAGATGATTGTCTTTCAGCTGCTGTTCTTCTGAGTTCATCCTCTGAGTTTGGTCACGTTAGTTATTCAGCCTGAGCTGAAGTTTGTGATGAATAATATATTATATATTCATATTATTCATATGGCAGCAAACTGAAGCACACATGCACAATAACCACAGTCCACCTGTGCTGCTCCGCTCTCCTCGTCCTCATCCAGGTCGTCCATCGACGTGGCCTGGATCTCTGCAGGGTCGATGATGATGTTTGCTTTACTGGCCAAGTCATCTGTAGACAGAAAAACAGATCTTCATCGTCTTCATCGTCTTCATCGTCTCATTAAAAACACATTCCAGTTTTTATTTCTCTGCACATACAGAAAAGAAAAGGTCAAATCAGACCGACTGAAGCCAACAGAGAAGATCTGAAACACCATGAAACCATGAAAACACAGGAGGGACGAGACTGAGGGACAGAAAAATACAGCAGACAGACAGACAGACAGACAGGAAACAGCAGAAAGAGAGACAGGTACTGATGAGACAGCACCAGGACCAATAGGAGGACAGTTCAGTCTGGTTCAAACACACCAGGCTGCTGTGAGACGTTACTTCCTGTTTAAAACAGACAAACTGACCTTTGAGTGTCTTCTTCAGGTGGGACAGGAGCCCGCCCAGTCTCTGCAGGTCAAAGTAGTCCACCTTCCCGTTGTAGAAGAGCTGTGGAGGGACGTAGGCCTCTGGAGGAAGACCACAGTGAGAGCGGGACAGATGAAGTAAACAGGTGCAGGAGGGTTTGAGACAACAAGACGGAGATGAAGGATGAGACGTGTGTGAAGACGTAGGTGAAGCTGAACATGACGTCATCACATCTGTGTTTACAAAGAACAGCTGAGAGCAACAATATAAAGAATGAGGGGACTCATCTACATCTTGTTGTCTCTATTTGACTGCTGTCTGTCTTCACTGTCTTTAATGTCTTCAGTGTCTTAATGTCTTTAATGTCTTCAGTGTCTTTAATGTCTTCAGTGTCTTAATGTCTTCACTGTCTTTAATGTCTTCAGTGTCTTAATGTCTTCAGTGTCTTTAATGTCTTCAGTGTCTTAATGTCTTCAGTGTTTTAATGTCTTCAGTGTCTTGATGTCTTCAGGAGGTGGTCGTCTCACCGTCACTGCTGACGCTGCCTGGACTCGTCCTGTTGCTGTCGTCCCAGCTGGCCCTCACAGCTGTGATGAGGCGGTGGAGGAAACACACCATGTACTCTGGAGGACACAGAGCTGTGGGGTGCTGCTCAGACACACACACACACACACACATGCGCACACACACACACACACACGCACACACACACACACGCACACACACACACACACACACACACACACACACGTCAGGATCAGTGCAGACAACACTTGTGTTGTTAATGTGTTTGTGTTCTCGTGTAACACTCAGAGCTAAAAGACAATGAGCTGAACTCCAGGTGTGACGGTGACCTCGTCTCACCTGTCCAACACACCTGCCTCTGTCACTGCTCATCACAAACATGATCAGAGCTGAAGCTATCAGTTATTTTCATTATCGATCGATCGGCTCATAATCTTCCTGGGTAATAACGATGTTTTAAGTCCTGATTAGATGCTTATTAATATTGATAAGCTGACCTATCGTTAATAACAGAATCATAAACATGATGAATTATAGATTATTCGATATGTTTCATACAAACCGTGCTGACAGTTTGTAAACAGCTTCATGTCAAGAAGCGTCTCATAACACTTATTATAAGAAGTGTAACATAAAGAGTAATCCTCAAAATAATCAGCTGGACAGTGTTCAGATGTCCAACAGACCAGAGACGGATGGACATCACAGACACAGATGTGATCTAGAGTCACATGACGTCTGTTGTTTGACTGACAGCTCGTGTCTTCTTCTTACCCCTCTGTTGCTGGCGTTTTCTTGGAGAAACTTCCTGAACTTATTGAGGAAAATGTATCGAGAGGCTTCGCCCTGAAACACAAACACAGCAGTGATCAGCTGACCTGGAAACTGTGTAATGAAGTATTTCAGACACGGTGTGAGCGGAGAGGAGACGCTGAGGCAGGAAGACGCTCGTTACCGTGACCAACATTAATGAGACATCCAGTAGATTCGATGAGACCACGGTTCCTTAATGAACTCTGTCAGTGTAGCGTGGCGAGAACTGAAGCCACACACACAACTGTTGATTCAGTCTTTAAATCAGACGGAGTCCGACCAGGCAGACAATCCCACGCTGCAGTGCAGAGAGACGTCCCATCAGCTGCCCACTCATCACAGACTGAACCAACAAGCTCCCGACAGTAACAACACACCTGCAACCATTCTGACGCTCAGACTCACGAGGTTTAACAAACACTGCGGCTTTACTTTCATATTAGCTTTATTTTAAGGTGAGATGGCAACTTCTGGTTTTTAAAGAGTCTCTTTGGTTCCACAGTCGTAGTTTTGCCTCAGCTCGCTCTGTTAGTAACCATTTCTGAAGCAAGTCTAAGATGTAAAGATCAGTGACGCAGGAGGAGGACGGACACGTGGACATCTGATCCGATCTGATGTTGAGGAGAGCTGTCAACACAAACACTCACACCTGCAGGTCTCCAGGTGTTCAGACCTGCTGGTTGTTTCTGATTGGACCGTTCAAAGATCAAATGATAAACCCTGGATCAGCTGTACGTACCGTAGATTTGTCTTTGTTGTTCAGCAGCAGCTTGAGGATCTGAACCTGCAGCTCCTCCACCACTGAGGAGAACAGAGTCAGGAAATGTTTCACAACGTGCGCCAGAGTACAAAGATCCAAGTAACAATACTCTGAAAATGTTACTCGAGTATTTTGTTCTAATGATTCTTTTCATTCTGGATTCATTGCTGATTGCTTGACGCCTTCACCCTGATCAAACTGTGAAGATTCAGTTTAAGATGATCATTTCAGGTATTCTGTTTTTTAAATCTTGAAGTAACTAAAGCTGTCAGACAAATGTAGTGGAGTAAAAGTACTTAGTTACTGGTTACTGTTATATTAAGGCAAACATTAACTCAGAGTTCAGCTGTGAGCAGCAGGATGAATTAAATGTCTGTCTGACCTTCGATCCTCTTCTTCAGCCTCTGGCAGCCTCTCTCGTACGCTCGCCGTCTCAGTCGCTCGTCTGCACTTTCATCTGCAGGCTCGCGCTCGTCTTTCCCCTGACGGCAAAATACACAACAAATCAATACCTACAATCATTGATCAATAATCGGTCAGTATTCATGTCACCTCCTCTTTTTACTCCACTACGTCTGTCTGACTGCTTTAGTCACTGGATGTGTTGATGTTAAATGTTGGTGATGCAGCAGAATTAGACTGTAAGCTGCTGAAATATAACTACAAATCATTCAACCTATAAAAACACAAAATAATCAATAAATGCCACAAAAGAACAAATGTTCTCACGTGAACACAGAAGAACCGACGAGGAAGTCATTTTAATAATTAACCTTGATGAAAACACACACTAACAACGTGAACTTATCATTTAATTAAAACAATCCATTTAAATTCATTCATGAATTATTAAATAAATAAACACACATGACTGAATGCAGCCTGAACTTAAAGGAGCAGTCTGTAGTTCTGGTGAAGAAAGATCTTCATTAACAAACTAAACTGACCCTAAAGGAGTTTTACTTTGTTTCTATGTGGCGGACCCTGCCACCTTTCTAGCTTCCAACAGTGTTCTGGGACCTTATTTTCCTCTGAGAACAGCTGGTTTATTCACTGATGGAGACAGTTTGTGTTATTACATCATTAATATTGCTAATATTAAAATTCTGACTTTGAGTTTCTTCTCCAAAACTACGTAGTGCTCCTTTAAGACTGCACAACATGGTAAAAATCTCATTATGAACGGTAATGTGATTTATAATTAGTGTGAATGATTCTTTGCTTAACAATTTTCATCATCGCTGAAAAGCTTTTAAAATGGTGATGATGTAACATTTGTTGTGTGTTTGTAGCTAACTGAAGTTAGCGTCAATCAACATCATCTCCACAGATGAACTCTGTGATGTTTGAAGGTAAATGAAATGTGTAGCAGTAAAAAGCTAATGCTAGGCTACAAACAGACGACATCACAGTCACATGACTCAAACGTCTCCACCACTGAGCGTCTTACTGCACAATTACTATCCAGGTTTCTATAAACTGATCGATGTACAAGTTGTAAAGTCAGAGTGAGAACAGTGTGTAACTAAAGTGGGCCTGTAAAGACGGACTAGTGAGGAGACGAGTCTCCGTGTTCGCTGTGAGGACGTTTAATGTCCCCGACAACCTCTGTAGTCTCATTCAGACACTTGTTAGCAACCACTAACCGTTTTTAACACATGAAGAGCTTTATAATTAAACTGTGGACATTTAATGATGGAGTTTATATGTTCAGTCTGTGAGACTCGGACAGAACCAGGCCATGTTGTGACTTGGACCATATTTGAATTAACCGTTCAGTCCGACTGGATATGAATGAATCGATGTATTTGTGCGCAAGTCTTTGGTTCGGACTCGTCTGACAGCTCCATCCGATTATAATTCACCTTCTGTAGAAACAGCATGTTAACAGGCTCACAGTGTTTACCTCCTTGTCAAAGTGTGTGGGCCACCAGGTGGTCAGGATGAGCTCCTCTAGCCCCGCCTCCTTCACCCTCAGAGGAGTCTTGATGTAGAAAAACACGACTGAACGCAGGACGTCAAACGTGAAGCTGTGTTCAGGACAATATTCAGTGAATCTCATGAGTCACATCAGAACAGCAGCTACCACTTTGGACCCACAGAAGGATATAAGACGTTGTTGAGCAGGTACTTCCTGGACTTCTCATGATGCAGGATGGCCGTGGTGAGACGCAGGTAGTGGATCTGAAACACAGACACATCAGAGGTCAGACAGACAGACAGACAGGCAGACAGGCAGACAGACAGGCAGGTGTGTGTCTCACCTGGAAGCCCAGGTCAGGGATGATGGGGGAGAAACGGTACGCCCTCAACAGTGACATCATCAGCTGCTTCAGACACTCGTTCACCTCATAGTCCTGCACACAGACAGACAGAGAGACAGACAGTGTTATATGTGTGTGTTTGTGTGTGTGTGTGTGTGTGTGTGTGTGTGTGTGTGTGTGTACACCTCCATCAGGAGCCAGAACAGGTCCAGCAGTTGTTGGATCAGCGGGTGTTCGTCCACTGAACCTCCTCCCTCCAGAATCCCCAACAGGAAGTTCATCAGCACGTCCTCCACCAGGTACACCTTACACTGCACACACACACACACACACACACACACACACACACACACACACAAATCTTTAAAATTGATTTTCTGAAACTGAAGTGTTGGAATGTAACTAAGTACATTTACTCAAGTACTGTGCTGAGTTCTGAGTTCTGTTGTCACTTGAGTTACTTCATACTTCTCCTCCACTACATGTATTTGATTACTTTACTCACTAGTTACTTTGCAGTTATGTTAGTTACATTTTTAAATGTATTTAATTTAATCAGTGTTTTTAAAACTTAAATTGTAATAATCAGAAAAAAATACTGAATTTACTTTTACTGGTATTTTTGATATTTAATTACATTTATTATCAGATACTTCAGACTTTTACTCGAGTACTCTTCATATGGATGACGTTCACTTTTACCAGAGTAATACTTTGACACCATATCTTTACTTTTACTCGAGTATGTCTGTTTTGTATTCTGAGCTCTTTAATGTTGTGTAGTTCAGTGACTGTTCTGGTTCTGACCACCAGGTGGTTCCAAACAAACACAGATATCAGAATCAGCTGTTTCTGTAACTGCTGCCTGTTCACCAGTCCTCCAAACTCAGGACTCTCCTGAGGATGGAACCATCATCAGGTGTTTGTTACCTGTTTGATTGTGATTCCTACATTACCCATGATCCTCAGCTGCTGAAGCACAGACAGGTGTTGACTTACTCGTAAAGTTAATACTGAATTAATTTAATTATTCACAGATTGTGAAATTAGTTTTTTCGGCAGTGTCAACTTCATCTCACCATTAGAGAACAGCTGACACCATTTTAAGAGTCATTGATTGGATACTTCATGTCAGATTGCATCTTGGGAGTTGTAGTTAACTTCTCCTGACATGTTTACGTCCACAGATTCTTGTACTTTTGGCTTTATATCTAGGAACCAGATATTTTCTGACACACAAACACAAAGAGAGGAGGTGGCGTCACCATGAGAGGAGCGAAGTGGTTGAAGATGTGAGCCAGAGTGATGAGGACGGTGGGGTCTCCATGAAGCCTCCACACAGCGCAGTCCTTCTCCACCAGCTTCTCCTCCTGCAGACGACACAAACACAAGCAGGCGTCTTCAGCAACACAACAAACAAACAAAGAGCTGCAGACATCATGACCTCATCATCAGACACACTGAAAACAGGAAGTTCCCTCTTCTATCAGAGATCCAGATAAACTCCTCAATCTGGATCAGAAATTATTTGTTCCACACACATTTCAGTTGAGCTCATTAATTATTCACACGATGAATAAATCCAGTCCCCATGAACAGGATGACCAGTCAGCTGGTCTTACCTGAGTGTCGATGGCGGTGCCGAGAACGTTCTTCATGTAGCCCAGCAGTTTGTGAGCTTTGATCAGGTCTGCAGTCGGGGGGTTCTGGAGGGGCAGGTATCCGTCCACAGGGTACGTGAGACACACTTGTGTTAAAGACAAACACCGTCCACGAGGACAAGGATGAGGTGACGAAAAACTAAATGTGTAACCTCAGTCATCATCTCCTCCTGATGATATAAAGTCAGGCTCAGTCATCGTCTCCTCCTGATGATATAAAGTCAGGCTCAGTCATCGTCTCCTCCTGATGATATAAAGTCAGGCTCAGTCATCATCACCTCCTGATGATATAAAGTCAGGCTCAGTCATCGTCTCCTCCTGATGATATAAAGTCAGGCTCAGTCATCATCTCCTCCTGATGATATAAAGTCAGGCTCAGTCATCATCACCTCCTGATGATATAAAGTCAGGCTCAGTCATCGTCTCCTCCTGATGATATAAAGTCAGGCTCAGTCATCATCTCCTCCTGATGATATAAAGTCAGGCTCAGTCATCATCTCCTCCTGATGATATAAAGTCAGGCTCAGTCATTATCTCCTGATGATATAAAGTCAGGCTCAGTCATCATCTCCTCTGATGATATAAAGTCAGGCTCAGTCATCATCTCCTGATGATATAAAGTCAGGCTCAGCCATCATCTCCTCCTGATGATATAAAGTCAGGCTCAGCCATCATGTCCTCCTGATGATATAAAGTCAGGCTCAGTCATCATCTCCTCTGATGATATAAAGTCAGGCTCAGTCATCATCTCCTGATGATATAAAGTCAGGCTCAGCCATCATCTCCTCCTGATGATATAAAGTCAGGCTCAGCCATCATGTCCTCCTGATGATATAAAGTCAGGCTCAGTCATCATCTCCTGATGATATAAAGTCAGGCTCAGTCATCATCTCCTGATGATATGAAGTCAGGCTCAGTCATCATCTCCTCCTGATGATATAAAGTCAGACTCAGTCATCGTCTCCTCCTGATGATATGAAGTCAGGCTCAGTCATCATCTCCTCCTGATGATATAAAGTCAGGCTCAGTCATCATCTCCTCCTGATGATATAAAGTCAGGCTCAGCCATCATCTCCTCCTGATGATATAAAGTCAGGCTCAGTCATCATCTCCTCCTGATGATATAAAGTCAGGCTCAGTCATCATCTCCTCCTGATGATATAAAGTCAGGCTCAGCCATCATCTCCTGATGATGTAAAGTCAGGCTCAGCCATCGTCTCCTCCTGATGATATAAAGTCAGGCTCAGCCATCGTCTCCTCCTGATGATATAAAGTCAGGCTCAGCCATCGTCTCCTCCTGATGATATAAAGTCAGGCTCAGCCATCTTCTCCTCCTGATGATATAAAGTCAGGCTCAGTCATCGTCTCCTCCTGATGATATAAAGTCAGGCTCAGTCATCGTCTCCTCCTGATGATATAAAGTCAGGCTCAGTCATCGTCTCCTCCTGATGATATAAAGTCAGGCTCAGTCATCGTCTCCTCCTGATGATATAAAGTCAGGCTCAGTCATCGTCTCCTCCTGATGATATAAAGTCAGGCTCAGTCATCGTCTCCTCCTGATGATATAAAGTCAGGCTCAGTCATCGTCTCCTCCTGATGATATAAAGTCAGGCTCAGTCATCGTCTCCTCCTGATGATATAAAGTCAGGTGAAGTCTCGTAGTCCACAGAACATTTCTGGAGCTTCACAGTAAAACAGAGTTGCAGCGTTCTGCTGAACACCTGAAGCAGCTGGAGATGATTTAAACATCAGATGTCTCCATGCAGCTCGTCTGCTGAGATCCAAGATGTGATCATTTACAGAAGGCTCATATTTAATGTTCCACCTGCTGTTAGTAAGTAACATTCAACAAAGGATCCTAAAAACACACGATTAATGAATGGAGTTTGGTAAAATGGTCTCCAAGCCCGAACAACGATCACATTTAAACCATTAATGTGTTCAAGTGAATTCAACCAAAGTCCAAATCAAACTGTAGAAACCAAACTTTGTTGTAACACAAAGCTGCAGTTAAAGATTTCTGTTTGGTTCTGTTGTTTTTCTTCCGATGGTTTAGTTTCTGATAGAAATGTTTTCTGCTGTGTGTCCTCACTCAGTGTGTGTGTGTGTGTGTGTGTGTGGAGCAGACTGAAGGATATCTGAGAGGTCGGCTGCCGAAGTTAAAAGCCACCGACTCCTTGAAGGAGAGACTGATGGCAGGAAAGTAAGCCACACCTGGACCCATCTTAATGTTGGTGAACGCCGTGCCCAGAGACTGGCCATTCCTGAGGACACACACACACACACACACACACACACACACACACACACACACACACACAGTTTGAATCACCTGTGGCAGATCACTGATGTTGGTTGTTATAGGTCAATACTGATAAAGATTATTAGTAATCACACTGATAATGAATATCTGGAACTGATACACATTTAAAGTAAAAATGAAATCTTACTGTCAAAATGTAGACGGAAAGTAACTAAGTACAATTTACTCAACTACTGTTCTTAAGTAGAGTTTTGAGTATTTGAGTATTTCCATCTTCTGTCTGTTCCGTCTTCCTGAGTCTCCTGCTTTAGCTTGTTTTTCTAAACACTAATACTAAAGGTGCTCCATAAATAAAGTGTATTATTATTATATTCACTGAGCAGATGCACAGAAGCAGTGAAACTGGATCTAACTGAGTTTATTTACTCACAAGCAGAAGGTGATGGTTCCCTCGTCCAGGTCGATCAGACAGCTGACGATGTCTCCAGCCGCCCACGACTGAGGAAACACAACGTTATCAGCAGGTTTCAGTTCGTCATCAGTGACACTGTGGTCGAGGTGAATACTTGTTACATACAGACACGTCTGGACACCTTCAGTCAAACTGCTGATTACTGCTCTACATTAATGCTCTGCAGCCTGTTTCTAAAACAAGCAGCATTAACATCAGCTGACTGCAGACACCATGAATAAAATTTAAAATCTCAAAGTGTAGTCCTTCAGTGCACCATCCTCTCAACACCATAGGGTGGCGCTGTAACACACACGCTGCATTTCTACTCCATTTCCAGCTGATGAGGGAAAATGTATCATCTCCTTGTCACTTAAAGGTCCAGTGTGTGATATGAAGCAGCATCATAATACTCATAAGTCTGATTTAATTAGTGTTTATTCACCTTGTGACAGTTTTAATGTTGTCAAAACCAGCTTTTTCCAACTCAGACTTCTAGCCAGAGTTAAGCCGTATCTGCCCCTTAAAGACTTTGAAACAGTCATACACGCTTTTGTAACGTCTCGACTTGATTACTGTAACTCTTTGTATGTGGGTCTGAATCAGTCGTCTCTTAATAGACTTCAGTTGGTGCAAAATGCTGCTGCTAGGCTTTTAACTAAGACCAGAAAGCATGAGCACATCACTCCAGTTTTAGCTTCTCTCCACTGGCTTCCTGTCCGTTTCAGAATTGGTTTTAAGGTTTTATTGTTTGTTTTTAAGGTTTTAAATGGCTTGGCTCCTCCATATCTATGTGAGCTCGTCAACATTTACTCTCCAGCCAAAGCTCTGAGGTCGTCCTCTCTGATGGCTCTTAACGTCCCAAGAGCCAAACTGAAGAGTAAAGGTGACCGAGCGTTTTCTGTGGCTGCTCCTAAATTGTGGAACTCTTTGCCTCCGCAAATTAAAACTGCTCGGACCACCGAAACATTCAAGACATTGCTAAAAACCTACTTTTTCTCACTGGCTTTTAACTCTAGTTAGACGTTGACATCTTGCCTCCACATACTGTCTTTTGTTTTTGTATTCCCTGCTTGTTTGATGTATTTATTTGTACTGTGAATTCCTGAACCTGTGAAGCACTTCGGTCGACTTCGGTTGTTTTTAAATGTGCTATATAAATAAATTTGACCTTGACCTTGAGGGAGCGTTTCGGGGGGGCAGTCAGGTCTCTCTCCTGACACATAAGATATTTATTATTTGATTTTTTAGAACCCAAACACAATTTTAAACCCCACACAGCCAAACCACACAAAAGCAATACACATCACAGTGTACAGCTCATTAATCAACCAGAAAAAAACAGCACTCAATCAACATAAACCACAAAAACACTTCATTTCAATGCAAAGTCAGCAATTCAATAATCAAAGTTTAAGGCAAATTCAGTTCGTTAATTATCAACGTTCAGTCATTTTATTTTGAAAGGGGAAAAAAAATAAGGAAGAAGAAAAAAAACTCTTCAAGAAAAAAAAACAACAACAACAAACCACAGGCCGAGAAGAAGGGGGGGGGCGGCTCCGTACCTGGGAGATCAGTCAGTCAAGTCTGTCTGTCTGTGTATCTGCCGGGGGGGGGAATCCGCTCCGGGAGGACACGCGGGGTACCAGGAGACAGCAGATGATGCGGGAGTTGACGGTGGAGGAGGGATCCGTTCGGATCGCTATCATCAGATAATGCGTTGAGGATTTACGGCTCACTGTTAACTACTGAGCACAGGAGCTCCGACGCAACCGACAGCATACCACTCTCTGTCAAAAAAAAACCCACACAGCGGCAGAGGCGGAGATGTAAAGAACTGGTCCGTTAATGCCAGGGCGAATCGGCACCGCACAGCGCACCGGGGGGGCGGACAGGAGGGCGTGGACAGCCTGGCTGTCACACTCCTCCCCCCCTGAGAGAAGTCAGAACAGAGGCTTACTTCCAACCTCCCTCGGCCTTGGTTTGCATGGATCCAACCACATCTGGGGTGGAGAAGCCCAGGAAATCCTCTTCATCACTGTCCTGCTGAAATATTTCCCGGAGACGATGACGCTGCTTTCGGTCCACCTCTTCAGCTGTGGGATAACAGGGCTTCATCTGGGCCACATTAACGACACGCAGATCTTCCCCAGTGTCCTCCAAAACCACCTCATAAGTTAAAGGTCCCACCTTCTGGGTAACACGATAGGGGCCTTTCCAACGAGGGGCCAGCTTTGCAGAAAAAGATTGATCAACCTTTGAATAAGGGTGAGCGCGGATCCAAATGCGGTCGTTGCATGCAAAATCTCCCTCTCTTCTCCTTTCATCATAGTTGCGTTTTTGCCTTAGTCTTGCTTTTTCCAGATTGGTTTTTACAAATTCTTTGAACTCTCCTAGGCGGCTTGCAGTAGCATAGGCGGGTGTGTCTGGGTCACTCAGTCGGGGATGCAACTCAGCATCCAAGGGCCCCTTTAAGGGACGACAGAGGTTGAGCTCTGCAGGTGTAACTCCAGTAGATTTGTGCATTGCTGAATTCAATGCGAAGCGGGATTCAGGTAAGAATTTGTCCCAATTTTTATGCTTGTTCTGCACGTAGGAGGTGATCATGGCTTTTATGTTACGATTGACCCGCTCCGTCAGATTGGTTTGCGGATGATATGGGGTTGTTTTCCGTTGTTTCAAATTCCACTGAAAATTCCACTGAAAATAAGAGTTGTGTTATCATAACCTTAGAATGAGACGTTTATATCTACACAGGGCAGGTCTCCCTCCACCGAGGTCGCCATGTTACACCGCCGTGTTTCTACAGTAGCTCAGAGTGGACAAACCTGGCTCTAGTGAGGGCCTTTCACGTTTTTAAATTCAGTGGGCGGCCGCCGGAAATACAGGAAGATGAAGAAGAAGAAGAAGACGAGCGAGTAGCTGCTGTTTCCTGCCAAACTATTTGTATTGAGAGAAGTTTGAAACCACGACCTGATGAAGGACGGACGATCATCACAGGAGCGTGAATCATCGTCGAAGCGTTCCGAGACGCTAAACGAGATCGAGACCAGCGACAGAAAAAACAAGAATAAACACTGGAGCTGCCTTTCAGATGGAAATCTGATGACAGAGAAATGTTTGTTTCTGCTGGACAGCTCAGAGTAACGTTAAACATTAGACTGTAATATATATTTCTCCCCGCCGCCGTAACGTCACGTCAGCAACATTTATTCAGTTTTATTCCTCGTCTGCTGCAGTGAGACGACTCATGGAGACATAACTGATATTTAGAGCTGAGTGTGATGAAGACAGTCAAAGACTCAGTGTGACAGATGAACTGAGGAGACGTCTGATCATCACTCAGTTAATAAACTTCCTCTCAGAGCTCCATCATTTATCTGTATGAGCCTCATTTATTTTTATTTACTTATAACTTATAGTTTTATAGACTAAATCACTAAATACATGTTCACCTCATCACTTGAATTAATAGAAATACTCAACGCTGTTTTGAACAAGTCCATATTTAGTCCCTGAGGTCTTGATGAAGTCAAGATGAAGTCGTGATGAAGTCAAGATGAAGTCGTGATGATGTCGTGATGAAGTCATGATGAAGTCGTGATGAAGTCAAGATGAAGTCGTGATGAAGTCGTGATGAAGTCGTGATGAAGTCAAGATGAAGTCGTGATGAAGTCATGAAGACAAGATGAAGTCGTGATAAAGTCGTGATGAAGTCGTGATGAAGTCAAGATGAAGTCGTGATGATGTCGTGATGAAATCAAGATGAGGTCGTGATAAAGTCGTGATGAAGTCGTGATGAAGTCATGAAGACAAGATGAAGTCGTGATAAAGTCGTGATGAAGTCAAGATGAGGTCGTGATGAAGTCATGATGATGTCATGATGATGTCGTGATGAAGTCATGATGAAGTAAAGATGAAGTCAAGATGAAGTCATGATGAAGTCATGATGAAGTCATGATGATGTCGTGATGAAGTCAAGATGAAGTCATGATGAAGTCATGATGATGTCGTGATGAAGTCAAGATGAAGTCGTGATGATGTCGTGATGAAGTCAAGATGAGGTCGTGATAAAGTCGTGATGAAGTCGTGATGAAGTCATGAAGACAAGATGAAGTCGTGATAAAGTCGTGATGAAGTCAAGATGAGGTCGTGATGAAGTCATGATGATGTCATGATGATGTCGTGATGAAGTCATGATGAAGTAAAGATGAAGTCAAGATGAAGTCAAGATGAAGTCATGATGAAGTCATGATGATGTCGTGATGAAGTCAAGATGAAGTCATGATGAAGTCATGATGATGTCGTGATGAAGTCAAGATGAAGTCATGATGAAGTCGTGATGAAGTCAAGATGAAGTCATGATGATGTCGTGATGAAGTCGTGATGAAGTCAAGATGAAGTCGTGATGAAGTCGTGATGAAGTCGTGATGATGTCGTGATGAAGTTTTGATGAAGTCAAGATGAAGTCAAGATGATGTCGTGATGAAGTCGTGATGAAGTCATGAAGTCAAGATGAAGTCAAGATGAAGTCAAGATGAAGTCGTGATGAAGTCGTGATGAAGTCAAGATGAAGTCATGATGATGTCGTGATGAAGTCGTGATGATGTCGTGATGAAGTCAAGATGAAGTCAAGATGAAGTCGTGATGAAGTCGTGATGAAGTCAAGATGAAGTCGTGATGATGTTGTGATGAAGTCAAGATGAAGTCAAGATGAAGTCAAGATGAAGTCAAGATGATGTCGTGATGAAGTCAAGATGAAGTCAAGATGATGTCGTGATGAAGTCGTGATGAAGTCATGAAGTCAAGATGAAGTCAAGATGAAGTCAAGATGATGTCGTGATGAAGTTGTGATGAAGTCAAGATGAAGTCAAGATGATGTCGTGATGAAGTCATGAAGTCAAGATGAAGTCAAGATGAAGTCAAGATGAAGTCGTGATGAAGTCGTGATGAAGTCAAGATGAAGTCATGATGATGTCGTGATGAAGTCGTGATGATGTCGTGATGAAGTCAAGATGAAGTCAAGATGAAGTCGTGATGAAGTCAAGATGATGTCGTGATGAAGTCGTGATGATGTCGTGATGAAGTCAAGATGAAGTCAAGATGAAGTCGTGATGATGTCGTGATGAAGTCAAGATGAAGTCAAGATGAAGTCGTGATGAAGTCAAGATGAAGTCGTGATGATGTCGTGATGAAGTCAAGATGAAGTCAAGATGAAGTCAAGATGAAGTTGTGATGATGTCGTGATGAAGTCAAGATGAAGTCGTGATGAAGTCGTGATGATGTCGTGATGAAGTCGTGATGAAGTCGTGATGAAGTCAAGATGAAGTCATGATGATGTCGTGATGAAGTCAAGATGAAGTCGTGATGAAGTCAAGATGCAGTCAAGATGAAGTCGTGATGAAGTCGTGATGAAGTCGTGATGAAGTCGTGATGATGTCGTGATGAAGTCGTGATGAAGTCGTGATGAAGTCAAGATGAAGTCGTGATGAAGTCGTGATGAAGTCAAGATGCAGTCAAGATGAAGTCGTGATGAAGTCGTGATGAAGTCGTGATGATGTTGTGATGAAGTCAAGATGAAGTCGTGATGAAGTCAAGATGAAGTCAAGATGAAGTCAAGATGAAGTCATGATGATGTCGTGATGAAGTCAAGATGAAGTCAAGATGATGTCGTGATGAAGTCGTGATGAAGTCATGAAGTCAAGATGAAGTCAAGATGAAGTCAAGATGATGTCGTGATGAAGTTGTGATGAAGTCAAGATGAAGTCAAGATGATGTCGTGATGAAGTCATGAAGTCAAGATGAAGTCAAGATGAAGTCAAGATGAAGTCGTGATGAAGTCATGAAGTCAAGATGAAGTCAAGATGAAGTCAAGATGATGTCGTGATGAAGTTGTGATGAAGTCAAGATGAAGTCAAGATGATGTCGTGATGAAGTCATGAAGTCAAGATGAAGTCAAGATGAAGTCAAGATGAAGTCGTGATGAAGTCGTGATGAAGTCAAGATGAAGTCATGATGATGTCGTGATGAAGTCGTGATGATGTCGTGATGAAGTCAAGATGAAGTCGTGATGATGTCGTGATGAAGTCAAGATGAAGTCAAGATGAAGTCGTGATGAAGTCAAGATGAAGTCGTGATGATGTCGTGATGAAGTCAAGATGAAGTCGTGATGAAGTCGTGATGATGTCGTGATGAAGTCGTGATGAAGTCGTGATGAAGTCAAGATGAAGTCGTGATGATGTCGTGATGAAGTCAAGATGAAGTCGTGATGAAGTCAAGATGCAGTCAAGATGAAGTCGTGATGAAGTCGTGATGAAGTCGTGATGAAGTCGTGATGATGTCGTGATGAAATCGTGATGAAGTCGTGATGAAGTCAAGATGAAGTCGTGATGATGTCATGATGAAGTCGTGATGAAGTCGTGATGAAGTCAAGATGCAGTCGTGATGAAGTCGTGATGAAGTCGTGATGATGTTGTGATGAAGTCAAGATGAAGTCGTGATGAAGTCGTGATGAAGTCGTGATGATGTTGTGATGAAGTCAAGATGAAGTCGTGATGATGTCGTGATGAAGTCAAGATGAAGTCGTGATGAAGTCAAGATGAAGTCGTGATGAAGTCGTGATGATGTTGTGATGAAGTCAAGATGAAGTCGTGATGAAGTCGTGATGATGTCGTGATGAAGTCGAGATGATGTCGTGATGAAGTCAAGATGAAGTCGTGATGAAGTCATGATGATGTCGAGATGAAGCTACAGTAAGTATTTTGTAAGGGAGCTGCAGAAGACAGAAAACACCCGTATTGACTGTCTGTCAACCGTACACAGCGTTACTAGCCCCATTCACACTGACGTTTGCATGCGGGGATCCTGCGCCAATTCTCCGCATCCGCCTTCTGTTGCTCCTCCGGAGTTATCAGCGGAGAATTGGCGAACCGCCGCTGCGGCAATAATGCGGCGTCTCTGTGTAAAAAGGGCTACTGACTGAATCTTGCTAGCATAACACTAACTGTGTGGCTAACAGCTGAGCCGGTGGGTTCAATGGACGAGTGTGTCT
The DNA here is from genome assembly GCF_965226575.1 of Pagrus pagrus. Taxonomy (NCBI): domain Eukaryota; kingdom Metazoa; phylum Chordata; class Actinopteri; order Spariformes; family Sparidae; genus Pagrus; species Pagrus pagrus. The sequence goes on along the minus strand of NC_140187.1, from coordinate 413,862 downwards.
CTTGGTGCTAAGTCATATCTAAGGTCCGTCCTGTTCACTGGAGCAGTGAACGTCTCCATTACATGAGAACCTGACGGGACTGTGATGACTGTTTCAGTTATTCAGTTACTGCGTGTGAAACACTTCATATTTTGATCATTAAAACACACAAAAATAAACGTTATTGTTCTGAATGTTTTCTCTGTGACAGGTGACATCATCCTACACACAGACACACAACACACAACACACAACACAAACTGTCTCTGCTCACCTTCCCGTAGTTTGTGGTTGTTACGTTCCACTTTCTCACTCTGTTTCCATCGTAGGCATAAGAGTCAGGAGTGTCGCCCACACCCTCCTGAGGACACACACACACGCACGTATGCACGCACGCGCACACACACACACACACACACACACACACGCACACACACACACACACACTTGTTTTAACCCAATTTTTGGCTCATGAAATAACAACACTGATTGTGTTAATTTATGTATCTGACTGTTATTAACAATAATTCACATTGTTTTGCAGCACAGCAAATATGAACACCAACATATTACAGGTCAAAGTAGCCACATCAACTACAGTCAACAACAGTAAGGAGGTGACGAGGGAGAGAAATGTGTGTGTGTGTGTACCTCCTGGTTGAAGCGACAGTTGAGAGTACACCAGCCGATCTGCATCAGGCCCTGGGAGGAGATCAGAACCTCGTAAGCCCACTTCCCTGCAGAGAGAGAAGGTGGTCTTTATTCTGGATTTAAAGGGACATTACACAGTAAAACAGCAGCAGCGGTGGTTCAGACCATCTGTCTGATGTCTCCCACCACAGCTCCGTCACAGCTCGTTTGATAACTCGCTCTCATTAAGTGTTAATCCCAACACGTAGGTGTAACAGCTGACTCACAGCAGGAGACCAAACTGATTTCAACATTAATCTGTGTGCAGAATGTAAACACATGTTCACACACATGCTGCGGTCTGACACACAGTTTGTAGATTCGGACACAACATGAGACAGAACATTATATGAGAGACAGACACAAACAACTCACTTCCTTTTTCATCATCAGCAGACAGGAAGTTGTTTTACCTTTGTAAACACACGTGGTGGCTCTGATGGAGCTGAAGTTGCTGTGGCCGATCACCTGAAATCAATAAAAGTAAAATCAATAGAACTTGAAAGACTCATTAAAAATCATTAAACACAGAAACAAGACAGGGGACATGTGTTGTTGCTATGGTTACGAGTATTGTCTGACCATCTTTACCTCAAAAGAAAAGTTGAACAAGCTGCCGTCACATGACAGGATTTTAATTTGACATCAACTTTGACTAAGAAACGTGACTGAAGCTCCTGGAGAGCATGATGATGATCCAGGAAGTCATTGTAAGCTTGTTGATTTATAATCATTACAGTCATAATTCTCCAAATCTCCAACTGGATTTTCAATTTAAACATTTTTATTCAGCACTGACAACTTTACAAAGATGAGAGTATTTTACACCACCAGGACTTCATCCTGCCATCTTTATGACAAGTTCAAATAATATTCACCATAAATCAACAACAAACCGCAGCCTTCAGTGACCCAACAAGAAACTACAACAGACAGAAATTCAGTTTGTTACAAAGTTCAGTTTCTCTAATCTGTCCAGAGTGAACCCTCCTCACAAACACCTCAATGAAGGATCTCTGAGTAAGAAAATAAACCAACATGTCCGACGCTGTCAGAGTTTCCTCTGGTACCAGTCAGCTGATCGTCTTCGTCACACAGGAGAAGAGTCTGGAAGTCACGCTGCAGGCTAATGCTAAGCTAGCTGCAGGCTAACGCTTGGCTAGCTGTGTCCTCTTTTAACTGATGGTTTTTTTCTTCAGATGTGTGAAAGTAGACGAGGTGGAGAGAAAAATACTGAATTGTATTCTTAGTTACGGTGAAAAAATCTAAATCATGACGGCCTGATAATCAGACGCCATCACTGCTCACCGCCATATTTAAATATCCACAGACTGTCAGCTGAACCGCAGTAATGGCAGCAAAGTGCTGGTCACAGTCGCTTGATGGCGGCAGTTCTTCTGATGAAGGTTTAATAATCTATAACAGGTCATCTCACCCCGAGCAGATCATCATCCACAAACAGAAGTCCTTCGAAGCCGCTGGTGTGATCAAGGACGACCGGCTGTGGACCGAGACGACCTTCAACAGGCTGATCTGCAGACAGAGTTCAACAACATGAAGTGTGTCTGTGTGTGTGTGTGTGTGTGTGTGTGTGTGTGTGTGTGTGTCTACCTCCTCTGTCCTCACTGGGCTCTCCCTCAGACACCAGTCTCTCCAGGTGAGCACTGAGGTCCTGGAAACCCAGCGGCTTCCTGTGAAGAGGAGGAAACAGGAAATGACATCACTCATCTATTGTTATGTTGTTAATTATTCTTAATATTTCTCAGCAAACGGTCCAACTTTTGTTCTGTTTGTGTCCTGAGTAAAGTCCATGTTGTTGTCCAGGTGTTATCACAATCACACACATTAATAACACAACATAGTGAACGTAACAGCCTCTTCAGTCAGCAGCTGTACTCTGATTACTTTCTGACCTGCAGGTCATCATGTCAGTGACTCTGTTGGGCTAAAATTGTCCTGAACATCCAGAAACTCTAAAGACACAAGGATTGATTCAATCTAAGATTAGTTCTAATCAGTCGAGTCAAACTTGATTTAAAATGAGTAATCAGATTTGAAGCAGAGCTCATCTCTGCAAAGTTAAACAGAGTTTGAGCAATGTGTTTTGATTTGAGCTGTTTCAGGAGTCGTGTTTAGTTCCTGATGTTGTTTTTATAATAAACAGCTTTTATTGTGAAGCATGTCTGAGAAACTAAATGTGTGTTTTACTGAGTTAGCGCAGCTTTGTTAGCACAGACTGCTCATCAGAAAACTCATCTGGTTTCAGTCTGTCTTTTTTTTTTTTTTTTTAGTTCAGTTCCTCAAAGAAGAAGGGTTAGGGGTTCTGGTTAACCCTAACCCTCTTAAAAGAGAGTGATGTCAAAAGTTAAACCTCCTCGAGTCTCAGTTTAAAGTTAGTACTGGATCATAGTTTAAACTGGAGTTTGGTGCCACAGAATTTAAACTTAAACCAGGATTTAATGAGGTCCAGAGTCCAGCCTGAGCATCATTTAAAACATGTAGTCATTTAAACAGCTGATGCCGAGTGTTTACAGTCATCACATTAAAAACAATAAATCAGTTTTTATTTATTCTTCTTGAAATGATCTATGATCCCTCCTGACTGTACCATCACACTGTACCATCACACTCATCACACCTTACCATCACACTCATCACACTGTCCCATCACACCGTACCATCACACCGTACCATCACACTGTACCATCACACTATACCATCACACCGTACCATCACACTCATCACACCGTACCATCACACTCATCACAATGTACCATCACACTCATCACACTGTACCATCACACTCATCACACTGTACCATCACACTCATCACAACGTACCATCACACTCATCACACCGTACCATCACAACGTACCATCACACTGTACCATCACACTCATCACACTGTACCATCACTCTCATCACAACGTATCATCACACCGTACCATCACAACGTACCATCACACTGTATCATCACAACGTACCATCACACTGTATCATCACACCGTACCACACACCGTACCATCCCACTCATCACACTGTACCATCACACTCATCACAACGTACCTTAACACTCATCACACTGTACCATCACACTATACCATCACACAGTACCATCAAACTCATCACACCGTACTATCACACTCATCACACCGTACCATCACACTCATCACACCGTACCATCACACTCATCACAATGTACCATCACACTCATCACACTGTACCATCATACTCATCACACCGTACCATCACACTCATCACAACGTACCATCACACTCATCACACCGTACCATCACAACGTACCATCACACTCATCACACTGTACCATCACACTCATCACACCGTACCATCACATTGTACCATCACACTCATCACACAGTACCATCACTCTCATCACAACATACCATCACTCTCATCACAAGGTATCATCACACCGTACCATCACACTGTACCATCACACTGTACCATCACACTCATCACACTGTACCATCACACTCATCACAACGTACCATAACACTCATCACACTGTACCATCACACTATACCATCACACTCATCACACCGTACCATCACACTCATCACACCATACCATCCCACTCATCACACTGTACCATCACACCATACCATCACACTGTACAATCACACTATACCATCACACTCATCACACCGTACCATCACACTCATCACACCGTACCATCACACTCATCACACTGTACCATCACAATGTACCATCACACCGTACCATCACACTCATCACACCATACTATCACACTGCACCATCACACTCATCACACTGTACCATCACACTGTACCATCACACCATACCATCACACTTATCACAGCGTACCATCACACTGTACCATCACACTCATCACAACGTACCATCACACTCATCACAGCGTACCATCACACTGTACCATCACACTCATCACACTGTACCATCACACTGTACCATCAAACTCATTACACTGTACCATCACACTCATCACACCGTACCATCACACTCATCACACTGTACCATCACACTGTACCATCACACTGTACCATCACAACGTACCATCACACTCATCATCACACTGTACCATCACACTCATCACACCGTACCGTCACACTCATCACACCGTACCGTCACACTCATCACACCGTAACCTCACACTCATCACACCGTACTATCAGATGCTAGCGTCTCCTCGGTCTATGTAGCTGACAGCTAGCGGACACAACCAAACAGCTAGTAGCTGCTGTCAGCTTGTTGTGTAGCAGCAAGCTACAAACGGTCACTACTTTCAAATTAAAAGCCCCCCGCTAAGAACCCAGTTCTAAAATCCAATGGGGTGCAATGTAAAGCTCTTATTTTGAAGACAAATTTGTTGTCACTGTTTACGGCCCAAAAAAAAAAAAAAAAAAACACGACTGGTCGACCACTCTCAGGGGTTGTCGACTTGCGCCACTGACGCCGACGCATTGACAAATCGGCTTTTCTGTTAATGCCCTACACCGTACCATCACAATCATCACAACGTACCATCACACTCATCACAACGTACCATCACACTCATCACACTGTACCATCACACTCATCACAACGTACCATCACAACATGCAGTGGTTTATTTCACACCTCTGACACCTGTTGAGCCTGTTTTTCATTGGCTTCAGGACACAGTGTGTGTGTGTGTGTGTGTGTGTCCTTCAGACATTACTTTTCTTCCAAGTTTTCTGAACAGATTTCTCATTTTGCTGACGTCAGCTGATCTGTGCTGAGTGTCTTCAGTTCAGTGAGTGAGACTATATTTAACATGTTTACACTGTGTGACCTGACAGCATGACAACCTGTGTGTGTGTGTGTGTCTATGTATAGAGGTAACATGAATCTGTCTGGTTTAAGGAAACTGTAACACTAGTCCAGGTCAGGGTACAACACAAACACACTCACACACACACTCTCACTCACACACACACTCAGCTTCACCAGCTGTGACTGAGTTATTATTATCAGAGCAGCACGTCGTCTCCTGTTTCCCAAATCAAACACATTTTGTTCTTCTGACTCGTTTCACTCAAACCTCAAGGTGGTGCTGGAGGTGAGGCCAGAGAGGTTCATCCTGAGGGGAGCATGAAGGTCTTTAATGCAAATCCATCTAACAGAGCTGCAGGATGATGTATGTATGTTTGAAGCTAACTGAAGTTAGCATCACTCTGGTGTCTCTGTGGGATTATTGATTATAGGATTCTGGATTATTACAGAAAATAATGTGTCAAACACAAGTTTCTGATCCTTCCAGGTTCTGTTCATCAGATAATCTCCACAGATGAACTCCACTCTGTGATGTTTGAAGTGTAAATTAAATGTGTAGCAGTAAAAAGCTAATGCTGGGCTACAAACAGACGACATCATGGTCACATGACTTAAACGTCTCCGCCACTAAGAGTCTTACTGCACAATTACTATCCAGGTTTTCTATAAACTGATCAATGTACAAGTTGTAAAGTCAGAGTCAGAATAGTGTGTAACTAAAGTGGGCCTGTAAAGACGGACTAGTGAGGAGATGAGTCTCCGTGTGCGCTGTGAGGACGTTTAATGTCCCCGACAACCTCTGTAGTCTCATTCAGACACTTGTTAGCAACCGCTAACTGTTTTTAACACATGAAGAGCTTTATAATTAAACTGTGGACATTTAATGACGGATTTTATATGTTCAGCCTGTAACACACCTTATTTCACACATTGAACTGAAAACACATCAACACACTCACAGACTCTGAGACGAGGGAATCAGAACGTAGACATGTTTTTTATTTAAGTTGTTCATGATGATGTTACCTGAGCGAAGCCAGAGCAGGTCCCTGTTTGGTGGAGGGGAACACATGGTGCAGGAAGTCACTCAGCAGCTTCTCATTCACTATACCTGACACACAGAGACAGTCAGATTACTGAGTACAGAGTACTGTACACAGAGTACTGTACAGAGTATTGTACACAGAGTATTGTACACAGAGTACTGTACACAGAGTACTGTACAGAGTACTGTACCTGTGGCTCTCGGCTTGTCTGTGTCTGAAGCCAGTCTGTAGTTGCGGCGGGTCAGAGCGGTGCTGCCTCCTTTAGAGCTCATTCTGTCAGACTGGCTCACCTGGCTCACCTGGCGATGACACACAGGAAGGTACAATTATCATTTATGGATCTATAATCAAACCATGATCAATAAGTCTGTAAACCATAAAGGGAAACAATGACCAGTTCATTTAGAGCCTGTTCCAACAATACTACTGTACTTTTACTGCTTTAACTACATGAAGTGATAATACTACTGTACTTTTATCAAAGCAGGATTCTGAATGCTTGTGATTGAGTACTTTTACATAGCTGTACTTCTACCTTTACCTGAGTTAAGTATCCGATTACTTCCTCCACCTCGGGTTAATATCGTGCAGCAGTTTAATCAACAGTTTAATCACGAATTAGTCAAAGAAGCCAAATGAAACCATGTCTGTATGCCGTGCTAGCTAACTAGCTAACTAACTAACTAGGTAACACGTTACCTCGGATCAGTTACATTAAAACACACACCCGTTACAGCTCTGCAGTATCTTACATGTCACTGTTAGCTAGCTGGCTAACGGCTCAGTGACACAAACAGACTGTTTGCTAAGCAGCAGCTAGCAGCTAACAGCTAACAGCTAGCTGACAGCAGCACCCACCGCTTCCTTCTGTTCCAACGAGCCTCTCCTCCAGCTGCAACCCGCCCGTGTTCCGCTTTATTCCGTCTGATTCAGATTAAATGTCGTGGCTGAAGAGGCTGATTTCTACCACAACAGTCTTCTTCTTCTTCTGCTGCTGCTGCTGCTTGTCAACGCCTCTCACTACGGAGAGCCAGTTGGTACAAAATATGGCTCGTCGCTTGGCGAAACGCGAAAGCGCAGACAGGACTGAAGTTTCTCAGGTGAAATGTATTTATTTCTTTATTTCTTTATTCCTTTATTTATTCGTTTGTTTAATCTGGACACATATAAGATCAGATAAATCATAATTTAAAGAAACAACAGCTGTGTCAGGAGAAGTCAAGAAGTCATCACAGAAACAAAAAAAACAGAAAAAACTAAAACAAAAGAAAGTGATCCAGTAAAAATATGGAAATATATTTTAAACAGAAAGAATATATACAGAAGAAAACATCAGACTTCATGAATTAAATGTGATGACAGTTGCCTTTTATAAATGTGTAAAGATGCCGAGCTCTTCACGTCTTTAATTAAAAGGAGGAATCTTTTAATTTAAAAAGGTTTCCACAGGATGACGTCATGTTTTCTTTATAGAGCAGATTTGTTGCTGCAGAGAGATTCAATTATTGGTTTATTTGATTAATGATGTCGATCAAACAAAAGCTCATGAAGGATCATAACAGATATAAACAGCCTGAGAGAATTTAAACGTTTACATCTTAATAAAATCATAACACAAACAGCAGAGAGCACACAACATATGAAACACACTGATCCATTCCTTTATTGATCCCTCAGAGTCAATGGGTGTGTATGGTGTACAAAATGTAGTCAACGTGGGTCGTCAGAGCAGAACTGCAGATAATTACTTATAAATGAGTTTTACTGTAATTTCCACTTGTTTATCTTTGATCTTTTGATCTTTTACATTTTATATTGGCTGACAGCCGGAGACTTGAGATCAGGGATGATCCAGATGTTTGTTGAAGTGATGCAGATGTCACAGAGTGAAATGTGGCTGAAGTGATGACACAGCGCCATCTACTGGCCTGGAGGCAGTGTATGTGGGTTGGCATGGTAACGTCACTGCAACTGTTTATCCAGAGATCAGCTGATTTCAACAACAATAAAATTGTGCTTAGTAATGACTTTTACTGTTTTAATAACATAACATTTCCGTCCTTGCGTCGGTCGTCCTGCAGGAAGATGAAGGCAGAAGACGTGTTTGTCTGATCGTCTTTAGTTTGCTGAGTGATCAATAACCAACTATTCACTTCTTCAGGGTTAATGTGTCCATATATGAATCAATACATGATCCAATTATTCAGAATGTATTGATCTCAACAACAACATGCGAACTGTCGGCCTGTTTCTGTAAATGTAAAGACGAACACAGCGGTGCACAGTGCTGGGATCAATACTGAATTGGTGAGGTAATAGATTACTTTACCTTCAACTTGTGTTCAACCATGATGATGATCATTGAATATGTCAACATACCATCTTGTTGGGGTTAGTTTGTTCTTGTTTCGGGACAGCACTGCGTCGTGGTGCAAAACAGCTGGTCTGAAGTCAGTGATGACAACAGAAGCCAAGAAACACAAAAACACAAACGTGATTATAATAATTTAATATTTATTTGTCAAAAATTAACTATCTGAATTTACAGAGTTGCTAAGGCAGGCACGGTCTGAAAATATAATAAATCAGCTGCATTTGTTTGAGGACAGCAACGATTAAAATACAAAATACTCTCTAAAACTGATCGAAGACAAACTGAAGTCACTGTGGACGTAACCAGAACTGAAGACACGTGACGTTCAGCAGGTTGTGTTAGTCTTTGAGACAGTCTGAGAAGACGAGTGCAGCCGTCCTCCAACACGTCAGCGTCACTAAAGAAGACGGATTTTAACTGGGACACACGGATCGAACAAATCCGGACAAAAGAGGAAACACGAGCGTTTCCATGCAGACGGCTTCTCTTCTCTCTAATCAATTAGTTTCATTCAGATCATCACAAACTTGTTTCATAATTAAACTAAACTTCGGACGGTTCAGAGCTGTAACATACTCAGAGGAACACTTTGTCCTCACATTGACCTAAAACAGGATAATATGGATTAATCCACCAGGTATTAATTATCAGATGTTCATCACAGTTCAGGTGACGACTACAGTTCTTCACTACAGGAGAAGAAAAGGAGGAAAATATTTATGGGACCAGTGAATTTTACTATTGAGATTAAAAAAAAGACTAAAATTATTTGTCAATTATTGAAATTAGCAGATTATTTTGATTAATCGACTAATTGAGCTGGAATTTGATTCATTTAAAAACAGAACAAAACCGTTAATGTTGAACATCAGCAGTTTGTCTCTGATGATTCTCCAGGATCAACGAAGCAGCAACATAATGGTCAGAACCGATCAGCGAGGCTCGTCAGCTCCGGTTTGATTGATGGAAGACTGTTCATCACTCATTTCCTCACATACATTCATCCAAGTCCAGATTCAGTGCAAAGAGACAGATTCATTTCACAGGAGCCCGATGAGTTGGTGATTGGAGAATCAGCTGATGGGGGGACGGAGGGCTCTGATTGGACCAGCAGGCTGCAGTACTGGACTCAGCCCATGTAAGGGTACCTCCAGTCTTGGAGGGGGACGTGGGTCTCCTTCACCACCTGCGGCGACGTCCATCTCAGGACGTAGTGTCGACCACCGGGTTTGTCGTTGGTTCCTGGGTGAAGAGGAAAGACTGAAACGACCTGCAACAATCAACACTCAGCTGCAGTCAGACGAGGAGAACCGGCTCCTACCTGAAGCTCTGGCGCCACCAAACGGCTGCTGAGCGACGATGGAGCCGGTGGATTTATCGTTGACGTAGTAGTTCCCTGCAGCGTTCCTCAAAGCTTTAGCTGCCTCCTGGATCACACTCCTGCAACAAACAAACTTCATGTGTCAAACATACAGCTCGCCTGCTGTGATCCAAGTGTCCAGAACCCCCGAGATCCAAAACTGATCAGAAAAGACGTCATTTAACCCTTTAATAAGCTGAACTCTTCACTGTAGCTGCTGAGCTGACAGTGTTAGCATGCATCCCGTCTGAAGTGGGTGCACAAGCTCGACTGAGCCAGGACTCGAGCTGGTAAAATAACAGATAGATAAAAAATAAAAAACAAAATAAAACACATGAATTTGCAGTAAAATCTTTCCATGCACGATGTGAGCTGAACTTATCGTCCGGTCAGAAACTCTGTAGCAACCAGGCCGGCCTCAGGAGGACGCTCTGGGTAACAGCGTCTTTCTCGTCCTACAAACACGCGAGTGTGATGATGAGCGTGTCTTACTTGTCCTGAGCGTACACAGCTCCTGTGAGGGCGTACGGAGACGTGTTGTCTATCAGCTGCAGCACCTCCCTGTAGTCCTTCTCAGGATAAACATACACTGACAGAACAGGCCCGAAGATCTCCTGCAGAACAGTTTGTAATGTGACAACACAAACAAAGAGTATTATTCAAGTCTGCTGTGAATAAATGTTGTTTACTGTCAGAGATGTGTTCATAAAGGAGTTCATCTTGTGCTCATGTGAAGTGAAACAGGAGTTCTGGCTGCTCTGCTCGGTTTGATTCAGGACAGACGGGCTGTACCTCGTTCATGATGGCGTCCTGAGGGTCTGTGGTCTCCACGATGGTCGGCTCCACAAAGTAACCCTTCCTGTCGTCACAGTTACCACCGGCGATGACTTTCAGATTAGACGAGGACTTGGCGTGGTCGAGCCACTTCTTGATCCGAGCAAACGACTTCGGCAGGAGACGAATGAGGACATACAGTCAGTAACACACAGGAGACATCAGGATGATCTCAGAGAGGACGTGGACTCACCTTGTCATCGATCACAGCTGAGAAAAAGGTGCTGAAGTCTTCCACCGGCTGGAGGAGAAGAAGAAGAAACATCATTAACATCGGACACACTGTCCTCAGTCTGTGTTCAGCAGGTCGTGTGACGTCATCTCAGCAGCATTGTTAGCATCGTTAGCATTGTTAGCATCAGGTGTTTGCTCATTAGCTCACAGTCGGAGTCGATAAATCGATTAATCAATAAATTGATGATCAGAAAATTCATCTGCAGCTTTCTGATTATTGATTGTTTCAGTCACATGTTGAATATTTTCTGCTCCTCAGATCTGCTGCTCGTCTGTCTCACATGGGACACTGTGTGGAGACGTCACTCTGAGTCTGGACAAAGACTTTTAATGTCACTAAAAGAGTAATTGAGATAATAAACTGCAGCCTCATCAGTAATGAAGATAAAGTCTGCTGGCAGCAGGATTAAAGGACAACTTGTCTTTCTTTGTGGACGTTCGTGCAGTTTGGACTCACGTCTCCCACTGTGATGTGTTTGTGGATGTCCAGCAGCTCCTGTCTGATCCTCGGCCACATGCTGTCTGGGACGTACATCCTGGAGCAGGCCGAACACTTCTGACCTCCGTACTCAAACGCTGAGCGGATCGTCCCCTTCACCACGCTCTCAACGTCCGCCGACTTGTGGACAAAGTGGAAATTCTTCCCTCCGCACTCTGAAAATGATTTTAACACGTATATCAACACACACATCACAGACCAGCTTTTAATCCTCTACTGAGGATGATGAGGGCGTTTCTGTGTCACGTGACCTCCTGTGTGTATAAACCATCAGTCACAGGCTGGAGGTGGTGTTTCTGCTCACCTCCTGCCAGTCGAGGGAAGTTCCTGTAGGTGTCCAGGTTCTGGGCCACCTGCTTCCAGAGACGCTTGAATGTCCTGCAGAAACAGATGCAGTGACAGTCACTTCTTCACTGTCTCATTTCATCTACAACACAAAGACTACAAGATAGGAGACGCGAGGAGACGTGAGGAGGCGCGAGGAGACGCGTGGAGACGCGAGGAGATGCGAGGAGACGCGAAGAGACGCATGGAGACGTGAGGAGACGCATGGAAACGTGAGGAGAAGCGTGGAGACGTGAGGAGACGCGAAGAGACGCGTGGAGACGTGAGGAGAAGCGTGGAGACGTGAGGAGAAGCGTGGAGACGTGAAGAGACGCGTGGAGACGTGAAGAGACGCGTGGAGATGCGAAGAGACACGTGAAGAGACGTGAGGAGACGTGAGGAGGCGCGAGGAGACGCGAGGAGACGCGAGGAGACGCGAAGAGACGCATGGAGACGTGAGGAGACGCATGGAAACGCGTGGAGACACGTGGAGACGTGAGGAGACGTGAGGAGACGCGAAGAGACGCGAAGAGACGCGTGGAGACGTGAGGAGACGCGTGGAGACGTGAGGAGACGCGTGGAGACGTGAGGAGACGTGAGGAGACGCGTGGAGACGTGAAGAGACGTGAGGAGACGCGTGGAGACGTGAGGAGACGTGAGGAGACGCGTGGAGACGTGAAGAGACGTGAGGAGACGCGTGGAGACGTGAGTCTCTACCTGCAGCAGCAACAACAAACTTAACACAATATAAATCATATTGTGTGCGAACACACAAACCTGCAGCCAAAGATTAAAACAATAAAATAGTCACACCACCTGATCACATCAATTTAAGTTACATTTTATATCTAATTCAAATCCATGGCGACGGTTTCTCCACCAATCACAAGCTGTGTTACTGAACTGCATAAAGAGCCGGTGACAATCACAAAATGGCTGATCGCTGATTTACAGACGGAACAGAAGTCTACGATGAGTCCGCAGCATTAATGTGGTGCAGGACGGGTCACCTGCAGGACAGGTCACCTGCAGGACGGGTCACCTGCAGCCTGTGGCCACAGAACCAGTTACACTGTTTGTGTTTTGGTGCGTTTGCAGGAGTACAAAGATAAAAATGTTAATATTTCTTTATGTGTGACACTTTGAGGCCTCGAGCTACACGACTCAAACATCTTCATGTTTCTCTTGTGTTGAGTAAAATATTATAAATGATCATTGTTTAGTTTTTCTTTTGGTTTTATGGTCTAATAACCATTTATAATACCATGTGGCATTATAGCAACGAACATAATCAAACAGCCTGATCATCATCAGTGACTTGTTCGGATCTTACAGGACTGAAGCACCCTGGATTCAGAGGACCAGAGGGTGAAGTCACACAACATGTCGATGGAACCAGCATCCTCGTCTCAAACAAAACTCATATCAAAGAAACGTCCTTACGGGACGCTGCCGGTGAAGTTGATGCCCGCCAGGTGCTGAGAGGAGGTGATGGCGTCTCCGAACACGGGACCGTCGGCTGGGAGGAACTGGACGATGTTTGGGGGCAGACCGCTCTCCCTCAGGACTTTGTACACAAGGTAGCTGGCAGACATGGCCGTGTCACTGGGCTTCCACAGGACCACGTTCCCCTGGAACACACCAGCAGCTCCGCTCAGGTACACAACACACACACACACTCAACACAACACACACTCAACACAACACACACTCAACAGACACACTCTGACCCCCCCAACCCCCCCTGACCCACCGATACACTCAGGACACACTCACATATTCACACTCACCATCAGAGCCGGGGTTCCTGCCAGGTTTCCACCAATAGCAGTGAAGTTAAAGGGTGCCACAGCTGCAACGAAACCCTGAGGGGGGAGGCAGGGGAGGAGGTGAGGGGGGAGGCAGGGGAGGAGGCAGGGAGGAGGTGAGGGGGGAGGCAGGGAGGAGGTGAGGGGAGAGGCAGGGAGGAGGTGAGGGGAGAGGCAGGGAGGAGGTGAGGGAGGAGGCAGGGACCACATCACAATATCATCATCATCATCATCATTATTTTCTGGAGTCTGAAGCTGACTTCTAGTTTGCAGGATGATGGCAGATGATCAAAGCAACAATAAATGTCACCAGTCAGATTTCTGAACAGGTCAAACGTCTCGTGGGTGGAACTTCACATCACATCAGTTCTGACAGAGTGAAAACATAAAGCGTGAAGCTGAACGGACCTCCAGTCCACGGTACAGCATGGTGTTGGTGCTGCCCTCAGCGTCCAGCGGCTGCTGGTCCTGCAGCTCGATGGCATGTTTGGCATTAAATCTGAAGAAGTCAATCAGCTCTGCAGCAGCATCGATCTCTGCCTGGACCACCGTCTTCCCCTGACAAGAGACGAGAAGACAAAGAAGACAAAGAAGACGATGAAAACGAGCCAGGATATTATTTACATTACAACGTCCACAAATATGATTCAACATGAACAGATGTGTGTGAATGATGTCATCGTCTCTCTGTGTGAATGGTGTCATCGTCTCTGTGTTAATGGTGTCATCGTCTCTCTCTGTGTGAATGATGTCATCGTCTCTCTCTCTGTGTGAATGGTGTCATCGTCTCTCTCTGTGTGAATGATGTCATCGTCTCTCTCTCTCTGTGTGAATGATGTCATCGTCTCTCTCTCTGTATGAATGGTGTCATCGTCTCTCTCTCTCTCTGAATGATGTCATCGTCTCTCTCTTTGTGTGAATGGTGTCATCGTCTCTGTGTTAATGGTGTCATCGTCTCTCTCTGTGTGAATGATGTCATCATCTCTCTCTCTGTGTGAATGTCATCGTCTCTCTCTGTGTGAATGATGTCATCGTCTCTCTAACTCTGTGAATGGTGTCATCGTCTCTCTCTCTGTGTGAATGGTGTCATCGTCTCTGTGTGAATGGTGTCATCGTCTCTCTCTCTGTGTGAATGGTGTCATCGTCTCTCTCTCTCTGTGAATGGTGTCATCGTCTCTCTCTCTCTGTGAATGGTGTCATCGTCTCTGTGTGAATGGTGTCATCGTCTCTCTCTGTGTGAATGATGTCATCGTCTCTCTCTGTGTGAATGATGTCATCGTCTCTCTCTGTGTGAATGATGTCATTGTCTCTCTCTGTGAATGGTGAATGATGTCATCGTCTCTCTCTCTGTGTGAATGATGTCATCGTCTCTCTGTGTGAATGATGTCTTCGTCTCTCTCTGTGTGAATGGTGAATGATGTCATTGTCTCTCTCTGTGTGAATGATGTCATCGTCTCTCTCTGTGTGAATGATGTCATCGTCTCTCTCTGTGTGTCAAAGATGTCATCGTCTCTCTCTCTGTGTCAAAGATGTCATCGTCTTTCTCTCTGTGTGAATGGTGTCATCGTCTCTGTGTGAATGGTGTCATCGTCTCTCTCTGTGTGAATGATGTCATCGTCTCTCTCTCTATGTGTGAATGATGTCATCGTCTCTCTCTCTGTGTGAATGATGTCATTGTCTCTCTCTGTGTGAATGGTGTCATCGTCTCTCTCTGTGTGAATGGTGTCATCGTCTCTCTCTGTGTGAATGGTGTCATCGTCTCTCTCTCTGTGTGAATGGTGTCATCGTCTCTCTCTCTCTCTGTGTGAATGATGTCATCGTCTCTCTCTGTGTGAATGATGTCATCGTCTCTCTCTCTCTGTGTGAATGGTGTCATCGTCTCTGTGTGAATGGTGTCATCGTCTCTCTGTGTGAATGATGTCATTGTCTCTCTCTGTGTGAATGATGTCATCGTCTCTCTCTCTCTCTGTGTGAATGATGTCATCGTCTCTCTCTCTCTCTGTGTGAATGATGTCATCGTCTCTCTCTGTGTGAATGGTGTCATCGTCTCTCTCTCTGTGTGAATGGTGTCATCGTCTCTCTCTCTCTGTGAATGGTGTCATCGTCTCTCTCTCTGTGTGAATGGTGTCATCGTCTCTCTATCTGTGTGAATGATGTCATCGTCTCTCTCTGTGTGAATGGTGTCATCGTCTCTCTCTCTCTGTGTGAATGATGTCATCATCTCTCTCTCTGTGTGAATGGTGTCATCGTCTCTCTATCTGTGTGAATGATGTCATCGTCTCTCTCTGTGTGAATGGTGTCATCGTCTCTCTCTGTGTGAATGATGTCATCATCTCTCTCTCTATGTGTGAATGATGTCATCATCTCTCTCTCTGTGTGAATGGTGTCATCGTCTCTCTATCTGTGTGAATGGTGTCATCGTCTCTCTCTCTGTGTGAATGATGTCAACATCTCTCTCTCTGTGTGAATGATGTCATCGTCCTCGTCTTGTGTTGATTATGTTCCTCTGACTTCTCTGATAAAGCTTAATTAAATGTAGAAAACGTCTCCCTGGATCTGCTGTACCTGTCCAATCATGGTCTTGGCGAGGATTTCTGCTCTCTTGGGTCCGCTGATGGCGTCGGCTGCCTTGAAGAGAACCTGGGCTCGGTCCTGGGCGGGCTTCAGGTCCCACTCTCTCCTCGCTGCCACAGATGCCAGGATGGCTTTGTTGATGAGCTCCTGCATCGGTCACATTCACAAATAAAGAAAATGGTCGGCAGAGGCTACGATAAATAAGTATAAATAAACAAACAATAAATAAATAAATAACTTTATTCTGAAAGCTCCTGTCAGACCCAGAGTTGCACGGTGCTTCACAGGTGACCAGAACCAACAGAATCATAAACAGCACAAAGCCACTGGAGGATTAATTATACTGAGAGGAAGTTTGTTCCACAGTGTCGGCGCTGGACTCTTCATGTCTGAGACTGCTGATCTGCTTTCTGTTTAAACTCCTGCTCAGAGATTTTTAATGTATTTCCTCAAGCGTTTAAGTTTAAGCAATTTCTATAGTTGCTAGTTGGCTGCCTTAACTTTCGATTATAGGTTAATCATTAATGATTTTTAAAGTATTCTGTAAGTTTTTCTAGTAGAAAACTTTTTGTTGGCGACATTAAGTTGTTAAAAGAACACATAAGGTTACAAATTATTTAAACAAATAAACTAAATAATTCAAAATAATGACTTCATTTTAATAGCGAAGCTCCGTCTGAGGCTACTGAATGGCTAAAATGTAATGATCTCAGCTTGTATCGAAAGTCTTTTTGCTTCTTTAAAATGATTCTTAATTATTAATTATTATTCTTTAATTATTCAGAAACATCTTATCTGAGAAGGTCCAGAGTGGCTGCAGAACCAGGGACAACGGTTCTGGTGAAGGTTAGCAATGATCGTCATCAGTAAGCACATATTGATATCTGTGTGTAATATCTGTGAAACTGCGTCTGACATCAACTGATGGATATTATTTCATCAGACTTACATCAGTGTAATTAAAAAGTCAGATTTCTGGTTTGTTAGAAAAGTTTTTAAAAAATATGAAAACAAACTGAAGCATTTTATAAATAACACATTTTTACATTATTTCTTACCAAAAGAATTATAAATACAGCCCCAAAGTTTGGTGGGTTCAGTGCAACAACTGGTGCATCTTACTTCAGCTCACCTTGTCAGCATAGCAGAACTTTGCCACCTTGTGCGAGTGATTGAACGGCTTTGAGAAGACAAAGAAAGTCAAAGTACGTGAGAGTTATGATGTTACACAAGCAATATTAATGTCAAGGAAAATTATATTACAATTCAGTTCAGCTTTTCAATCATCTACTACAGTCTGGTCGGACAGTAAACTGGCAGTGAATAGAGCAGCAGTTTACTCTGATTACAGAACCAGCTGTTGACTTTACTCACAGACAGCTGATATCTGATGTCTTTGGTCCACACATGTTCGTCTCCAACCACACATGGGATCTCCTCCGTCTTCCCCTTCAGACCATCTAAGGCCTGACATGATCAGAAGAAGAAGAGGTTCAATCATAATCATATTCAAAGTGAATGAGAGTCCATGAGAACACGTGCAGGTTCTGACCTTCAGCAGCTCTTTTCTTTCTGCACTCCCTTCTGTGAAGCCCAGGATCGGCTCGTTCTTCACCTCCACAGCTGCACAGGGGAACGTTCTCAACCTTCAAACACACAAACACACATTAAACATGATTTAATGCGAATCAAAGACTTCTAACCTTCTACTCGTTCAGAGGGGGAATTTAGTCTGAGTCAGCAGGAAAACAGCTCGGATCAGCAGGTGGATTTGACCTGAACTGACCTGAACTGGCCATGAACATCTCGGTCACGGTTGGAGGATGTTGAACTCGTTTAATGAAGAGACAGGAGCGGGCTGGTTTCAGCCTGACCCTCTTCAACAATGCCCCAAACTTCAGTTTACAGCTGCTCATATGTAACAGATAGTCTCACATTGAATTGAGGTTTTCAAAAGTTTCCAGCACTCAGGAGGCCACATTATGCCCCGCTTCACTGGATCAGCAAGGCTGCTGAAACTGGATCCAACAGGAGCCAAACTGAACTTTATTGATTAAACATGATGAAGAACATGAAGAGTGTGTTTGTCTCAGGCAGATTTCTCGTTTGTGACAGTTGTACAAATGACAAATCCAGACTTTGTCCAAACAACACAACAGCTTCTCCTGTTTTTCTGACATCAACCTTTTATTTTAGATACGACGACATGTTTGTTTGATGAGTATCACCAGTTTGTAGCCTGTCAGTCTGATGGTGAACCATGAATCCTCATGACTGTGGTGACTCTTCACTGAGACGTTAGCATCAGAGCACTCGGAATTTAAAATGGCTCTCTGACAGCACGATTAATGGAAATATCCAACTCACAAGACGCTGCAGGTTTTTTTGCTTTGCTTGCCCGTTAGGTTCAGACCCCAACAAATGTCACATCATCCTCGTTTTAAATTTTCTTCTGAGAAAATTGTGAAGCAAAATTAATCATGAATCAGATCGAAAGATCACAGGAAAAGCTTTGAACAAGTTAATCCAGCTTCATCCAGTTCACTTCATGTTTCACCATCACAGCATATCTGGCTCCTTCTCTCATTCATATATGATTAACTACTCCAGTCTAAACCTTCTAAACTGAAGGTCACTGAGTCAACAGTGCGGGGAGGAGGGCAGGCCGGCTGCTGGCAGGATAAATATTCTCACACAGACTATAAAGACACACCTGAGCCTCCCTGAGCTCGTCTCCACATGTGGCTCAGGTTCAGCTGCTTTAGTCTGGCCACCGAGAGTGAGCGACAATAAACATCTGGAAACTAAAAGACCTTCATTTACTGCAGTTTTCACAGATAAAAAAATAAACTTTTGTTCCTTCTCAGAATCACCTGCTGGTTCTGAGAAGTGTGGGCCCCTTAAATCCTCACAGGCCCCCGGTTATAACACTGAATCTGACTGTTATATAAGAGTGTTGGTGAGTGTGTCAGCTGCCCACCAGCTACAGCAGCTCTCTACAGTCACACTCTGCTGTATGCCAACATCAGCTCACCTGTGTGAACACGTACAGACACTCACTGACAGTAGCTCACTGACAGTAGCTCACCGACATTAGCTCACTGACATTAGCTCACCGACATTAGCTCACTGACAGTAGCTCACCGACATTAGCTCACCGACATTAGCTCACTGACAGTAGCTCACTGACATTAGCTCACCGACATTAGCTCACCGACATTAGCTCACTGACAGTAGCTCACTGACATTAGCTCACCGACATTAGCTCACTGACATTAGCTCACCGACATTAGCTCACCGACATCAGCTCACCGACATTAGCTCACCGACAGTAGCTCACCGACATTAGCTCACTGACATTAGCTCACTGACATTAGCTCGCCGACATGTTGTAGTCACAGTGGAGGTGAAGGAGTCTCGTGTGCTCGTGTAGAAACAGTACCTACCCCCGCCATGACTGCCACACAGCCGCCCTCACGCGCAGCATCTTTCTCCGACAGCAGGAAGGTGAAGCTCAGACGGACTCACACACCCTCTGACACACCTGACTCACGGATCAATACCAGATAATGCACACGGTATCGATCACCAAGCTGCTTCAGGCGCTTCGAGCGATGACGCCTAACCGGGCTGCTCTAACAACTAACGGGGGTGTTCGTATTTCAAGACCGGATTTCCGCTCATGCTCGGAACTGTTAACACGTAACGACAGTTTAGTAATAAAATATATGTTTTACTAAGTATGGCTTTACAGAAGAAAACGTGTTTATTTTGTGTAAAAACCGTAAATAGTTGCCGGGACCCCCCCTCTCCTCTTGTGGAATGGAATCTTCCACAGGCGGGTCTGCGTCTGGCCATTCAGCGAACAGTAAAATATTCTCAGCCAATCACAGGGCGCGTATGCGCTCCCAGCAGGAAGTCCCTTTTTTGACCTGATTGTTGAACTTGTCACATTCAGTGAATCATCAACAACAACAACAACAAGAATCAGAGCAGATAGACTTCAGATAACATGAACTGCACATTATGTAAAACATGATGGACTTTATATGTCATCATGTGCTTTACATTATGCTGACTACTCAGACCTATACACATATATGTCACCTCCTCCTCCTCCTCCTGCTCCTCCTCCTTCACCGCCTTCACCTCCACCGCCTTCACATCCTCCTCCTCCTCCTCCTTCACCTCCTCCTCCTCCTGCTCCTCTTCCTTCACCGCCTTCACCTCCTTCACCGCCTTCACCTCCACCTCCTCCTTCACCTCCTCCTCCTCCTCCACCTCCTCCTCCTCCTGCTCCTCCTCCTTCACCTCCTCCTCCTTCACCTCGTCCTCCGCCTCCATCTCCTCCTCCTCCTCCTTCACCTCTTCCTCTACTCCACCTCCCCCCTCCTCCTCCTTCACCTCCTCCTCCACCTCCACCTCCTCCTCCTTCACCTCCTACTCTTCCTCCTCCTCCTGCTCCTCCTCCTTCACCGTCTTCACCTCCACCTCCTCCTTCACCTCCTCCTCCTCCTCCTCCACCTCCTCCGTCACCGCCTTCACCTCCACCTCCTCCTCCTCCACCTCCTGCTCCTTCACCTCCTCCTCCTGCTCCTTCACCTCCACCTCCTTCACCTCCTCCTTCACCTCCTCCTCCTCCTCCACCTCCTCCTTCACCTCCTCCTCCTCCTGCTCCTCCTCCTTCACCGCCTTCACCTGCACCTCCTCCTTCACCTCCTCCTCCTCCTCCTCCTCCACCTCCTCCGTCACCGCCTTCACCTCCACCTCCTCCTCCTCCTCCTCCACCTCCTGCTCCTTCACCTCCACCTCCTTCACCTCCTCCTCCACCTCCTCCTCCTCCTGCTCCTCCTCCTTCATCGCCTTCACCTCCACCTCCTCCTCCTACTCCACCTCCTCCTCCTCCTCCTGCTCCTTCACCTCCACCTCCTTCACCTCCTCCTGCTCCTTCACCTCCTCCTCCTTCACCTCCTCCTCCTCCTCCTTCATCTCCTCCTTCACCTCTTCCTCTACCTCCACCTCCTCCTCCTCCTCCTTCATCTCCTCCTTCACCTCCTCCTCCTCCTCCTCCACCTCCTCCTGCTCCTTCACCTCCTCCTCCTCCTCCTTCACCTCCACCTCAACCTCCTCCTCCTCCTTCACCTCCACCTCCTGCTCCTCCTCCTTCACCTCCTCCTCCACCCCCTCCTCCTTCACCTCCTCCTTCACCTCCTTCACCTCCTCCTTCACCTCCTCCTCCTCCTCCTTCACCTCCACCTCCTCCACCTCCTCCTCCTCCTCCTTCACCTCCTCCTCCACCTCCACCTCCTGCTCCTCCTCCTTCACCTCCTCCTCCTCCTCCACCTCCTCCTCCTCCTGCTCCTCCGCCTCCACCTCCTCCTCCTCCTCCTTCACCTCTTCCTCTACCTCCACCTCCTCCTCC
>NC_140187.1:335000-391721 GCF_965226575.1 Pagrus pagrus | reverse complement strand
AAATGTGGGAGTGGCTGCGAATGTCTGTCGAATATCCAACTTAAAACTAACTTCACTGAAGTGCCAGCAGCTGCAGTCAGACTGCAATAGTATTAGTGTTGTTTTTGAGGATGGAACAATCTCACACACAAATATAGGGAGGCTAGACCTAGTAACTACTTAGATGTATTTGTCTTTTATACATGAATATCCTCTTTATTCTAGATAAGTTGTGTTTTTATCTTATTCTCTTTTTTTACTAACATTTAACAGCAAACTCTTGTGGACATTAATGTATTTTGTTTAGTATGGGCATGTTTCCGTTCACTGTATAGAATAACAGGACTGGGAGGACGGTGTAGGTTTAAGTTTATTAGACAAGTACATATACACCAACAAGACAGTGTACAAGCATTGTCACAGGAAAGTTTGTTTTCATTCATAGGCCTCATTGTCTTTCCATCAATACCTTGTGAGCCGGTCTGGCTCAAAATGCCCGGGCCGACTTTTTGTCCCAGTCCAGCCCTGATCCTACATATATAGTACAGCAATATGAAACACAAAATACTGCCATCAATATATTTCCCAACTTACAGCTGATGTAAAACATAGATTACTTCATTTTGTAAAATCTGGCTCAATACAGTAATTGTAGGATGCACGTCTTACCTGTCAGTTTGCAGGAAAAGTCTCATAATTGATCCGACTGTTGAACCGGCCTCTCTATAAGAGAGTCCATGATTTATCCCTTGGTCAGTTACTGTGGCCCTGATTTCATCAGAGACCACAGCTCTTGGTCTTCCTCTCCTTCCTCTCCTTCCTCTCCTGGCTGCTCTTCTCTCTCTACCAACTTCACCTGCTGCTCTTTGATCCACTCCTTCTGTATCTGCTGTCTAATGAGGCCAAACACCTGAATCAGTTTTCAGCTGAAAACTACCATCAGCTGTTTGGAATTGCATCTTCGTTTTATTTATTTTTATTGTCAATATTTTGAACTAATTTTCAATAGATTTTAATGTGGCTGCAGTTTTTTCCCCTATCATTCTGTTTTGAGTGTGTTTTTAACTGTTTTGAACAAAGTGTGTTAGCATTTGAAAAATGTGCTGTTACAGTTTTTCTCAATTGCTAAAACACTAAAACCCGTCGGCTGAACAAAGTTCGCAGTTGCCTGAACTCATTTAGCTGATTGTGCAGTCTGTTGTCAACACCTTAAACCATTTCACATGTTAAAACACAATCTGCAGATCTCACTTAGACTTTTCAGCAGAACTCTAAACACTTTCTGCTCTAATGCACATGTCACCCGTACTGGTGAACACAAGTGGCAACAATCAGATACAAAGAGAGAACACGTCATCTATTACAGTTTTTCTCGATTGTTTACGCACATTTTCTGAGAGCATGCCTCACACTCTCAGAACTCTACACACAAATCAAAACACACACACACAATGGGCAAACCCCCTCACTTCTCCTGCAAAATGAAACTTTACATTCAAAACAATGTTATTTCTTTTCAAAATGATGTTTTGTTTTCAAATGACACACAAACCATCATATGAAGAGACATTTATAAGAACCAGTTGGACTCTGATGTGCTCAATGTAAAACACTATGATGACTGGAAAACATTCCTCATTCACCTTTTTGTTCAGTGTTACACTCACTACAGACAGTGCATACATCAGTGTGTTGTAAAATATTTTAGATAATAAATATTTTTTATACTCAGAACACACAAATACACAGTAACAAATATATTTTATTTTTCCCACAAAAACAATGTACACGGTGTTCATCCCAACCAACACAGAGAGGCACACACAGCGGTCGACATACAAAACAACAGGAGAATTTGCAGTTACAGTAAAAAACAAACAAAACTATGCTGCATCCTCTCTTCTGTTTCGGTCGGGCCACAGCGCCTCGTCCACATTGCATCATCATGTTGCCCTTTTATGCTAAAGCTCTGATTGCTAATTGTAAAACTGTGTGACAGGTGTTTGCCCGTGTGATGAGTCAGTGTGCACAGTGGGGCAGTTAACTTTAGAGTTTTGAATAACAGCGTGTTCCTTGTGAAAACAAGAGATTTGACATGGAAATTGTGCCAAATGCAGAGAATTGTGCGTAGTGATCTGAAAAAGTGTGTTTTAGAGCTGCAGTTTGAGTGTAAAGCAGGAATTGTGCTTGTAGTTTAGCAGAATTGGTTCAGGGGGTGCACAAGTTTCATGTTGAGGTCATTGTGTCTCAGGTACCAGTAATTGTGTGTAAACAATTGAGAAAAACTGTAAACACAACCACTCAAAATTGATTTCACTTGTTTCAAATCATGTGACACAACCAATATAAGCCAGTTCAGAGAGCAAACAGGTTGTTGAAGGTGAGAAAGTCTAAGAATGGATGGAAGAAACAAACTGTCTGGCCCTGAACATTGTGCTTTCCATTTGTTTACAGTACCGACTGCTCAATAGACTTTGACTGGTTGCAGGTTCATGTCAACAAAGAACAAGAATTACAGTATCGCAGAAACAAAGGACACGTTTGTGAGATGCAGGGTACAGTACTGTGAAAATACAAGGAGGAGGAAGAACAAAAACAATTGCAAAGAGCAAAGCAGAGTTTAATTTCTGATGAATGTTGAGCTGCTATGATAAAACATGTTTTCATTCATCAAAAGACAATGGCGGAAAAATAAGAAATTTGTTTTGAGATTGAAAATGTACTTCTCCCTGAGAACTGTATGTTGTGAACATCGTGTTTTCTTTGTTTTGGTGTATTGTTTACCGACTGCTGGATAGTGTGTATCACTTTGAACGCTTTGTTTATGATTTGAGAGATTTGAGAGCAGTGTTTGGTTTTGAGCACAGGTAAATCTGCTTTGAGGCGAAAGTTTCATTTTGCACGAGGAGTCAGAGCCATGAGAAGTGAGGCACTTCAGCCCACATGCATTTCTGTTTACAGACGGTGTGAGGACTGTTGAACATGTCGCTGCAGTTCTAACCAACGCGTCAAACATCGTGTGTGTGAGAGCAGACTGCACGCTGCCACACGCTGCTGCACGCTGCTGCACGCTGCCACACGCTGCTACACGCTGCCGCACGCTGCCGCACGCTGCCGCACGCTGCCACACGCTGCTACACGCTGCCGCACGCTGCCACACGCTGCTACACGCTGCCGCACGCTGCTACACGCGCATCAGTGTGTGTGAGTGTGTGAGTGTGTGTGAGAGCGTGTGAGTGTGTGTGAGTGTGTGAGTGTGTGTGAGAGCGTGAGTGTGTGTGAGTGTGTGTGTGAGTTCTGACCAACGCGTCAAACATCATGTGTGTGAGAGCAGACTGCACGCTGCCACACGCTGCCACACGATGCCACACGCGCATCTATGGCGGTAGAATCGTGTCATAATGCGTGCGCACCTATCAACTGAACGTGTCACACGCGCGTGCTTTGACGCCTGTGCAGCGAGCAGCGCCTGACGTGTAATGTAGTTTCCTCATTGACTTATAATGGTCCCCCGTTCACACGCACGTTCACGTGTATGACTGCTGCACGCCGGTAATCACACGACGCGTAGTGACTACGCGTAACATTCATGCGTTTTTTTGCGAACGCACGCATTAACGCTCGCATGAAGATAATTGAACATTTTTGTCACACGCTCACATGTAGGCGCAAATGACGTGCGCAAACTATGTCACGCGTAACAAGAAGCTGCGTGCGTATGAAGCAGCGTGCGCACGTCTGTCTGTCACTGTTTGATAAATGTTGTCACGCGTTCACACACACGTGCGGTCGCAGTTTCTGATGTGCGACCGGAAGTTGATCTGCACCGTGCGCAACACACCGCGTACTTTGACGCCTCGCGTAGTTGTTCTGTGTTCCATGTTCATCCAGTAGATGGCGCAATCGATCCAATACGAGATACAGACATACAGACTTTTACATGACATGATTCATTTGTTCCATGAAGACAGAGAAAGAGTTCTGTTGCTGTTTCTTTACTTTGTTTCTCACATAAGACACAAAATCAATGACAAACATTTGTAAGTTAACCACGCCCCCCGCAGGTGATCACTTCATTGAGAACTGCTGGGACCGCTGGAGAGGTGCGTTAGGTTTGTGCACCTGAACAGCTGCAACACACTCCCAGGACTTTTGTTGGGAGGGGCGGGGGAAGCACGCACTTTTATCAATGATCCACCGTCCTGGTCCCACTGAGGACTCGAGCAGCAGCGTTTTTTATACATACATATATATATATATATATATATAACAAAAAAAACACTTCTCCTCCTTCTCATTCTTCTTTTATAATTCTGGCAGCAGTGTGTGGCTCACTGCTGCCTCCCCTGGTTGACGACACTTCAATAAAATGAAAAGGCCAACTACGCGAGGCGTTCACGTACGCGGTGTGTTGCGCACGGTGCAGATCAACTTCCGGTCGCACATCAGAAACTGCGACCGCACGCGTGTGTGAACGCGTGACAACATTTGTCAAACAGTGACAGACAGACGTGCGCACGCTGCTTCGTACGCACGCAGCATCTTGTTACGCGTGACATAGTTTGCGCACGTCATTTCCGCCTACATGTGAGCGTGTGACAAAAATGTTCAATTATCTTCATGCGAGCGTTAATGCGTGCGTTCGCATAAAAACGCATGAATGTTACACGTAGTCACTACGCGTCGTGTGATTACCGGCGTGCAGCAGTCATACGCGTGAACGTGCGTGTGAACGGGGGACCATTATAAGTCAATGGGGAAACTACATTACACGTCAGGCGCTGCTCGCTGCACAGGCGTCAAAGCACGCGCGTGTGACACGTTCAGTTGATAGGTGCGCACGCATTATGACACGATTCTACCGCCATACACACACTCACACACACTCTCACACACACACACACACTCACACTCACACACTCACACACACTCACACACTATGAAGGTATATCAATGTCAAAACAACCAGAGAGATGCGCAGCAACGGGTGTGTGCACGCATGAGAATTTTGTAATGCGTGCATGCGTGCGTGCGTGCGTTGTTACGTGCAGACTGTATTTCACGCGTAACAAGAAGCTGCATGCGTACGAAGCAGCGTGCGCACGTCTGTCTGTCACTGTTTGACAAATGTTGTCACGCGTTCACACACGCGTGCGGTCGCAGTTTCTGATGTGCGACCGGAAGTTGATCTGCACCGTGCGCAACACACCGCGTACTTAGACGCCTCGCGTGGTTGTTCTGTGTTCCATGTTCATCCAGTAGATGGAGCCATCGATCCAATACGAGATACAGACATACAGGCTTTTACATGACATGATTCATTTGTTCCATGAAGACAGAGAAAGAGTTCTGTTGCTGTTTCTTTTACTTTGTTTCTCACATGAGACACAAAATCAATGACAAACATTTGTAAGTTAACCACGCCCCCCGCAGGTGATCAGTTCATTGAGAACGGCTGGGACCGCTGGAGAGGTGCGTTAGGTTTGTGCACCTGAACAGCTGCAACACACTCCCAGGACTTTTGTTGGGAGGGGCGGGGGAAGCACGCACTTTTATCAATGATCCACCGTCCTGGTCCCACTGAGGACTCGAGCAGCAGCGTTTTTTATACATACATATATATATAACAAAAAAAACACTTCTCCTCCTTCTCATTCTTCTTTTATAATTCTGGCAGCAGTGTGTGGCTCACTGCTGCCTCCCCTGGTTGACGACACTTCAATAAAATGAAAAGGCCAACTACGCGAGGCGTTCACGTACGCGGTGTGTTGCGCACGGTGCAGATCAACTTCCGGTCGCACATCAGAAACTGCGACCGCACGCGTGTGTGAACGCGTGACAACATTTGTCAAACAGTGACAGACAGACGTGCGCACGCTGCTTCGTACGCACGCAGCATCTTGTTACGCGTGACATAGTTTGCGCACGTCATTTCCGCCTACATGTGAGCGTGTGACAAAAATGTTCAATTATCTTCATGCGAGCGTTAATGTGTGCGTTCGCATAAAAACGCATGAATGTTACACGTAGTCACTACGCGTAGTGTGACTACCGGCGTGCAGCAGTCATACGCGTGAACGTGCGTGTGAACGGGGGACCATTATAAGTCAATGAGGAAACTACATTACACGTCAGGCGCTGCTCGCTGCACAGGCGTCAAAGCACGCGCGTGTGACACGTTCAGTTGATAGGTGCGCACGCATTATGACACGATTCTACCGCTATACACACACTCACACACACTCACACACACACACACTCACACACTCACACACACACACTCACACTCACACACTCACACACACACACACTCACACACACACACACTCACACTCACACACTCACACACACACACACTCACTCACACTCACACTCACACACTCACACACACACACTCAACATGACTTGAGAGAAACATAGTGTGAGTCTCAGGCCTTCAGGATGTCTGTGGAGGTTTTGTCGGGCGGTGGAGGCTCCAGCAGCTGCTCTCAGGACAAAGACACACTCACACCATTCAGACCTGACAACTGGGAAGTGTGTGTCCCAGTTTCCCCCCCGCTCTCCCAGCAGCTCTTACAGTTTGCTGCGTGTAAGTCGGCCGTATGGTAATAAGCAGCTTAACATTTCCGTGTGAATGTGGCAGCAGCGAGGCTTCGTGATGACACTAAAACTGCTGGAAGTCCGACCGATGAATCCGTGTTGATCTGTTTGCTGAACTCAACAATGAATACCAGCGGTGAGAACGAGTCTGAAGCACGAAGCGCATTTATTATTGTTGTGCTTCTATTCACCGGGCACAACAATGCATTCCTCCTCTTTATGTGCAGCCTGCTTCAGCCTCGTCCGGTAACAATGAGAGGAGCTGCTCTGCTCCAACATCACACTTCCCTGGACCACAAACACACCAGCACTGCGACACGCAGAAGTAATCAGATACTTCAGGGAGAGTAGTAACACCTCAGCATTTAAAGAATTCAGTTACAAATAAAAGTTCTGGTCAACACTTTGTTTCTGTAAATGTACAAAAATACTAACATTAAAATATACTAGTAAAAGTACTCGTTATGTTTATTACTGGACGATGATTATTGAGTCTCGTCACTTTAATGGAACAGCTGTTCATGTGGAGCTCGTTTAATGACTGAAACAATCACTGCTGCTGGTTGAACCTCTTTAACCCACATTACATTATTAACTATCCATAAAGTAATCAATTACATATACAAGTAACTCAAAATAGTATATTAATTAGCATCAGTTAATGCAGTAATGGACATGAACTAACACTAACTTATTAACTGCTCATGTTAACTAAGGTATTAATAAACATAAACATTAACAGTAATTAAATGGGTTATCTGTGACTTCATGACGTAGGCTACATGCTAACTAACATCAACCATTCAGTGTTTTTATCAGCTCAGCTCAGGTCAGCTCAGGTCAGCTCAGATCAGCTCAGGTCAGATCAGCTCAGATCAGCTCAGGTCAGATCAGCTCAGATTAGCTCAGATCAGATCAGCTCAGGTCAGATCAGGTCAGGTCAGATCAGGTCAGATCAGATCAGATCAGCTCAGATCAGCTCAGATTAGCTCAGATCAGATCAGCTCAGGTCAGATCAGGTCAGGTCAGATCAGGTCAGATCAGATCAGATCAGCTCAGATCAGCTCAGATTAGCTCAGATCAGCTCAGATTAGCTCAGATCAGATCAGATCAGATCAGGTCAGATCAGATCAGGTCAGATCAGATCAGCTCAGCTCAGATCAGATCAGATCAGATCAGGTCAGCTCAGATCAGGTCAGATCAGATCAGATCAGATCAGATCAGGTCAGATCAGATCAGATCAGATCAGGTCAGATCAGATCAGGTCAGATCAGATCAGCTCAGATCAGATCAGATCAGGTCAGATCAGATCAGGTCAGATCAGATCAGATCAGATCAGATCAGGTCAGATCAGATCAGGTGTTTCTTTATTGATCCCTCTTGGGTAAAATTTGCAGGCAACACAGCAGCACAGAGGGAAATAAGATGCAGCACAAGAGTAAGTCTCAAAAAATAGAGACACTAATAAATATTAGAAGAATTAAAAAACAACTTGAATAGAAGAAGTCAGAGTTTAAGCTGCAGCTGCCTCGTTATTACAGATGTGTTCATTTTTCTTTTATTGTTTTAATTTTCTTTTTGTTGTTTGTTGTTTGACGGTCTGCTTTCTTTCTGCTGTCGACCTTTTCATGTGTAAAATTATGTCACTTTTTATTTCTGATCTTTATGTTTGGTTCTGTTTTATTGAACTTTGTCATTTGACTGGAAATATTTGTCAAAAGTCTAAAATGATACTGAACCTGCTGACGACGGAGCAGATGTGTCATTTCACTTCAACTTCTGAACAATTGTTTTGTAACGTGTCACAAATGATCCTGTAAGAACGTCTCATCAGTGGAAAACAAAACGATAATGTCCTCAAAACATCAGCAGTCTGATGTGACGTCTTCTTTTAGAGTTTCAAGGGTTCATGTGGAAACATACATAATCTCACTTGATACCACATACGGATTCTGTGTGTCAGTGTGCTGAAGAATAAACAATGTGAAGTTGAGGAGGCGAGCCTCAGAAGTTGGTCTTATAAATGCAGAGAGACTCTCAGCGGAGCCTCCAGGGAGCCTGAAGGAGAGACAGGAAGATGGACTCCACAGAACCGTCACTCAGCTGAACAACACACCCACCCCGGACTGTAACCTGCTCCACCTGTCGGGCCTCTGGTGCTGCAGTGCTGGTGAGGCAGTGAGAGGACTTGACTTCAGTCCTTTGACACATATTTGGCGCCATCTGTTGTTGTGGATGAATACTGACGTTCAGAAGTCCAGAACCTGAACCACAAGACCAGCTCATGTTTTTCAAACGTTTATTTTTGGACAAACATAATCTTATATTTTGGTCCATACGGTCTGTCCTGTCCTCCAGCTGTCCCCCTGACGTCTCACCTGCGTCCCCCTGCACCTGCCACATGACCTCAGTGCTTCTGGGTCATTGTGAGCTGTTGGAGCTGTGAGAGAACAAACGTTTGACTGAACGGCTGCAGCGTCCTTTGTTGTTGTTAGTGATGGACATGGTGGGAGACAGGACTCGTCTTCACCACTAGAGGCCACTAAATCCTCCACAGTGTAAATAGGAAATCATGTTGAAATGATGATTAAAGGTTCCTTTTAAAAAAGATCTCATCATTCTGTCTTCTGAGATGAAAGTCAAACTATTGTGACTTTATTTGTTTTCATCATTCCAGAATGTGAATTATTTTTATTTATCTCCTTCTTTAATGTTTCATTTTTATTTATAATTAACAAAAAGAGAAATTAGAAGCAGCGCGACAACAACGTGATTATTATTTATGAACAGCTGATAGTGACTGAAAATACAGCAGCTATTTAAAATCTAACAATGAGAGATGACATGTTGGATTCAACATGTCTCTGCATGCTGAGCTTCACTCACACACACACACACACACACACACACACACACACACACACACAAACACACACACACGTTTGTTGTGGTTTAATTTGTGTGTGTGTGTGTGTGTGTGTGTGCTTCCTCCTGCAGGAACACAGATGGTCAGATCAGAACGAACATCTGACTGAAACACTGACGACTCTCTTTAAAGGTGCAGTTCACAGTTTTGTGTGAAATCTGAGAAATTACACCGTCGTGTTTTCTACTGAACTTTACTGCCACCTGCTGGATTGTGACGTGTGTGACCTTTCTGCACAATGTTAATGAAATAGTGGCTGTGTCCCAATTCAGGGGCTGCAGCCCTCGAAGGGCGCATTTTAAGGCCAATTACGTCACAACGCTGCGCGAAGGCTATCCCGATTGGAAGGCTCCTTCAAACGCAGCCCTTCCCTCTTTTCGGAGGACGCACTGCTACTATCCTTCGCGACCTCCCATATCCCAAGATCCTTTGCGCACTGCTGCTCAGTCCCGAAACAGAAGAGGAAGCAAGAGAAAATGGCGACATCAAGTGGCGCAGACGTGACATTCAAATTTAAGTAATGGGTTTATACTCAGTTTTTACTCATTTGAACATCCAACGCCAGATATGTTAAAGGTGTAGTTGGTAATGTTGGAGAGCTAGCAAGATTTGAAAGTGGCACCTCCTCTAAGCTCCGCCCCCTTCTCCCCCTCCCGTCAGTGCTCCGTCCAAAGCCCCGCCCCCACACACTTGAGCGCATCAGACAGTCCGTCAGCAGGGCAGAGGAGAGCCGTTAGCATTGGGCTAATACAAGCTACAAAAGTAGCTAAGTTGGCTAACGTTACATATTTCATGAAAATAACAAATCCCCCCGAAGCAAAACAACTAATTACCTGTCCAACAGAAAGACAGCAGCCTCTGCATCACTTCTGGAAGTGCTACTTTAGCTGCGTTTCCTCTGCCACTGTTCTCTCCTGCTAACTGTGCTAACTCTTCTTCTTCTGTTGTTTTATGGCTGTTGGCAAACAACTGTTAGGTGCATTACCGCCACCTTCTGACCTGGAGTGTGTATCTCCTGCTAACTTCATATGCAGTGTGCTGAATATATCCTGCAACGGTGACAAATTTAAGGAAATTATACCGCTGGCACTAAATTCAATGCCATGTCTTAATATAATAGAGGACTCCTCCGCTAACCTCAGTTCCTCACAAATTGATCATCTTGTTGATAGCACTGCAGGCTCATTGCGAACAACACTGGACTCTATTGCCCCCCTGAAAAGGAAACCTATAAAACACAGGAGGTTAGCACCCTGGTATAACTCGGATACCCGCCAATTGAAGCAAACATCACGGAAATTTGAAAGGAAATGGCGTTCCACCAACTTGGAAGAATCCCGCTTAGCCTGGAAAGATAGCCTTAAAATATATAGGAAGGCCCTCCGCAATGCCAGAGCAAGCTATTACTTGTCATTAATAGAGGAAAACAAAAACAACACCAGGTTTCTTTTCAGCACTGTAGCCAGGCTGACAGAAAGTCACAGCTCTACTGAACCATGTATTCCTACGACGCTCAGTAGTAATGACTTCATGAGCTTCTTTAATGATAAAATTTTAACTATTAGAGACAAAATCCATCATCGCTTGCCCTCAACTGGCACTATTGTATCTTTAAACACAGGAACCTCAGAAACAGTTGTAAATTCTGACTTATATTTAGACTGCTTCTCTCCCATTGACCTCCACCAACTAACTTCGATGATTTCTTCATCTAGACCAACAACTTGTCTCCTAGACCCCATCCCAACTAGGTTGTTGAAAGTTGTTGAAACTTTACCTTTACCTTTAACTTTACCTTTAATTAGCTCATCTCTACTAGAAATGATCAACCTGTCTCTATTAACAGGATACGTACCACAGTCCTTTAAACTAGCTGTAATTAGACCGCTCCTTAAGAAGTCTAATCTTGATCCAGAAGCTTTAGCCAACTATAGACCTATATCCAACCTCCCTTTCCTCTCCAAGATCCTTGAGAAAGCGGTCGCCAACCAGCTATGTGACTTTCTTCTTAACAATAGTTTATATGAGGATTTTCAATCAGGTTTTAGAGCACATCATAGCACAGAGACGGCACTGGTGAAAGTTACAAATGACCTCCTAATCGCTTCTGACAAAGGACTTGTCTCTGTCCTGGTCTTGCTAGATCTTAGTGCTGCATTTGATGCCATTGATCATCACATTCTACTACAGAGACTGGAACACTTAATTGGCATTAAAGGACCCGCATTAAACTGGTTTAAGTCCTATTTATCGGATCGATTTCAGTTTGTACATGTTAATGATGAGTCATCCCTGTATACCAAGGTTAGTCATGGTGTTCCTCAAGGCTCCGTGCTTGGACCGATACTATTCACCTTATATATGCTCCCTCTAGGAAATATAATTCGGAAACACTCCATAAACTTTCATTGTTACGCAGATGATACCTAGTTATACCTATCAATAAAGCCAGATGAAACTAATCAGCTTACTAAACTCCATGCATGTCTCAAGGACATTAAGACCTGGATGACCTGCAATTTTCTGCTGTTAAATTCAGATAAAACCGAAGTTATAGTACTTGGTCCTAAACACCTTAGAGATGCATTATCTAATGATATAGCGAGTTTGGATGGCATTAACTTGGCCTCCAGCACCACTGTCAGGAATCTGGGAGTTATCTTTGATCAAGATGTGTCCTTCAACTCCCACATAAAACAAATTTCAAGGTCTGCATTTTTTCATCTACGTAACATTGCAGAAATCAGGCCCATCCTGTCTCAAAAAGACGCAGAAAAGCTAGTCCATGCATTTGTTACTTCCAGGCTGGACTATTGTAATTCTCTATTATCAGGCTGCCCTAACAAGTCTCTAAAGAGTCTCCAGCTGGTCCAGAATGCTGCAGCACATGTACTGACAGGAACTAAGAAAAGAGATCATATTACTCCTGTATTGGCCTCTCTGCACTGGCTCCCTGTAAAATCAAGAATAGAGTTTAAAATCCTTCTCCTCACTTACAAAGCTGTTAATGGTCAGGCACCATCATATCTCCAGGAGCTCATACTACCCTATCACCCAACTAGAGCATTACGCTCCCAGAACGCAGGATTACTTGTAGTTCCTAAAGTCTCCAAAAGCAGAATGGGAGCCAGAGCCTTCAGTTATCAAGCTCCTCTTCTGTGGAACCATCTTCCTGTTTGGTCCGGGAGGCGGACACCCTCTCTACCTTTAAGAGTAGACTTAAGACCTTCCTCTTCGATATAGCTTATAGTTGGGGCTGGCCCAGGTCCGTCTTGGACCAGCTCTTAGTTATGCTGCTATAGGCCCAGTCCGGGGGACAAATGACACACTGAGCTTCTCTCTCCTCCTCTCCTCTCCATCTGTATACATTATGCCTGTATACATGCCCCATCTCTGCATGTCACTGACTTCACTTCTTCTCCAGAGTCCTTGTGCTTTCTAGTCCTACAGGCTCCCATGGATCCTGGCCGCGCCCGGGTCGTGGATCGTGGATGCGCCTACTGCCATGGCCCTGCCTGGCACCCACCACTACTGTTGCTAATATTAGTCATATCTCTGTTACATACGTTTCACTACTATTATTGTAATGCATTACTACATACTATCCTTACCGTTAACCACCACTACTGTTATCACTAGTAATCACATTTCCATTATGTGCATTTCATTGTTGTTGCTGTGATGCCTCTTTATGTACTTTCATTCCTGTCAACCATCTATTATAATTGTATACATTGTGATCTCGTTGATCTGCTCTGTACATGCGACATCTATTGCACGTCTGTCCGTCCTGGGAGAGGGATCCCTCCTCTGTGGCTCTTCCTGAGGTTTCTTCCGCATTTTTTTTCCCTGTTAAAAGGGCTTTTTTTGGGGCAAGTTTTTCCTCACTCGAATCGAGGGTCAAAGGACAGAGGGTGTCGTCTCTGTACAGATTGTAAAGCCCTCTGAGGCAAACTGTGATTTGTGAATTTGGGCTATACAAATAAAATTTGATTTGATTTGATTTGACACGTGATGAGTGCGCGCAGGGAGGAGGGGGGGACAGAGGGGGGTGCAGGCAGGACGAGACATGAAGGCATCTGATTGGTTCTTTCAACTCAGACCGAGAGGCAGGGATTGGTCAGAGTCTTTACAGGCCTGCAGCTGCCACAGAGGTCTGATTTATTTCAGTCCTTTTTCTGAACACATTATGTTTGGACTACTCTCAGGGTGGGAAGACCATTTCACCCAGTATAACAAAAAGTGTTTCTGAACAGGATTACCAACTATACCTTTAAACTTCAAGGGACTATAAAACCTCCAGATGTTAACTTTCAGTTGTTATTCACCAATGGGTTATTGTTTATTTTGTCATGTTGATAATTCAATTTAGATTTGACACATTTTGTCGTTAATTTTTGTACACACACAAATAAATGTACACATTTGATAGATTTGAACCAGAACAGACTTTAATGCATCGCTTCATTCACAATCGTGATGTAAGGGTAATATAAGGGCAGGAACATCTGGTGACGCAACCAGGAAATACTCCCAAGGTTAGACCGTCCCATTTAACAACGGTGGACGCAGCTTTCAAAGACCTGTCCAAAGGACACGCCTTCGTGGGCCGCAAAGGCCGCGTCCTTGAAGGATGCAGCCCCTGAATTGAGACACAGCCACAGTGTCTGTCCTGTGAGTCAGATACACTCCACAGTCTAATGTGTTCTTACTTTATAACTCAAACTTTCACCAGGTTTCACCAACCAACAAACCAACCAACAAACAACAATCCAACCGACCAACAACCAACAACCAACCAACAACAACCAACCAACCAACCAACAAACACCAAACCAACCAACCAACAACCAACAACCAACACCAACCAACCAACAACCAACAAACCAACCAACAAACCAACCAACAACAACCAACAACCAACAAACCAACCAACAACAACCAACAAACACCAAACCAACCAACCAACCAACCAACCAACAACCAACACCAACAAACAACAACCAACAAACAACAAACCAACCAACCAACCAACAAACAACAACCAACAAACAACAAACCAACCAACCAACCAACAACCAACAAACACCAAACCAACCAACCAACCAACCAACCAACCAACAAACACCAACAAACAACAACCAACAAACAACAAACCAACCAACAACCAACACCAACAAACAACAACCAACAACCAACAAACAACAAACCAACCAACCAACCAACAACCAACACCAACACCAACCAACAAACCAACCAACAAACAACAATCCAACCGATCAACAACCAACAACCAACACCAACCAACAACAACCAACCAACCAACAAACACCAAACCAACCAACCAACAACCAACAACCAACACCAACCAACCAACAACCAACAAACCAACCAACAACAACCAACCAACAACCAACAAACTAACCAACAAACCAACCAACCAACCAACCAACACCAACCAACAACAACCAACAAACCAACCAACCAACCAACCAACCAAACAACCAACAAACCAACAAACAAACCAACAAACAACAAACCAACTAACAACAATAACCAACCAACAACCAACAAACCAACAAACAACAACCAACCAACAACCAACAAACCAACCAACAACAACCAACCAACCAACCAACAAACCAACCAACCAACAAACCAACCAACAACAACCAACAAACAACAAACCAACCAACCAACCAACAACCAACAAACACCAAACCAACCAACCAACCAACCAACCAACCAACAAACACCAACAAACAACAACCAACAAACAACAAACCAACCAACAACCAACACCAACAAACAACAACCAACAACCAACAAACAACAAACCAACCAACCAACCAACAACCAACACCAACACCAACCAACAAACCAACCAACAAACAACAATCCAACCGATCAACAACCAACAACCAACACCAACCAACAACAACCAACCAACCAACAAACACCAAACCAACCAACCAACAACCAACAACCAACACCAACCAACCAACAACCAACAAACCAACCAAC
Organism: Pagrus pagrus; assembly: GCF_965226575.1. Classification (NCBI taxonomy): domain Eukaryota; kingdom Metazoa; phylum Chordata; class Actinopteri; order Spariformes; family Sparidae; genus Pagrus; species Pagrus pagrus. The sequence goes on along the minus strand of NC_140187.1, from coordinate 376,192 downwards.
AACAACCAACCAACAACCAACAAACTAACCAACAAACCAACCAACCAACCAACCAACACCAACCAACAACAACCAACAAACCAACCAACCAACCAACCAACCAAACAACCAACAAACCAACAAACAAACCAACAAACAACAAACCAACTAACAACAATAACCAACCAACAACCAACAAACCAACAAACAACAACCAACCAACAACCAACAAACCAACCAACAACAACCAACCAACCAACCAACAAACCAACCAACCAACAAACCAACCAACAACAACCAACCAACAACAAACCAACCAGCCAACCAACCAACCAACAACAAACCAACCAGCCAACCAACCAACCAACAACCAGCAAACCAACCAACAAACAACAAACCAACCAACCAACAACCAACACCAAACCAACCAACCAACCAACCAACCAACCAACAACAACAACCAACCAACAACCAACACCAAACCAACCAACCAACCAACAACAACCAACCAACAAACAACAATCCAACCGTCCAACAACCAACACCAACCAACACCAACCAACTAACAACCAACACCAACCAACACCAACCAACCAACAACCAACAAACCAACCAACAACAACCAACAAACCAACCAGCAACAAACCAACCAACCAACCAACCAACAACAACCAACAAACCAACCAACAACAAACCAACCAACCAACCAACCAACAACAACCAACAAACCAACCAACAACAAACCAACCAACCAACCGACAACAACCAACCAATAAACAACAAACCAACCAACCAACAACCAACACCAAACCAACCAACCAACCAACCAACAACAACAATAACAACAACCAACCAACAAACAACAAACCAACAAACAAACCAACAACAACCAACCAACCAACAAACAACAAACCAACCAGCCAACCAACAAACACCAAACCAACCAACCAACCAACAACCAACAACCAACACCAACAAACAACAACCAACAAACCAACCAACAACAAACCAACCAACCAACCAACCAACCAACCAACAACCAACACCAACCAACAAACAACAAACCAACCAACCAACAACCAACACCAAACCAACCAACCAACCAACCAACCAACAACAACAACAACAACAATAACAACAACCAACCAACAAACAACAAACCAACCAACAACAACAACAAACCAACAACCAACAAACCAACAAACAATAACCAACAAACCAACCAACAACAACCAACCAAACAACAAACCAACCAGCCAACCAACAAATACCAAACCAACCAACCAACCAACCAACCAACAACCAACAACCAACACCAACCAACAACAACCAACCAACCAACCAACAAACAACAAACAACAAACCAACCAACCAACACCAACCAACAACAACCAACCAACCAACCAACCAACAAACAACAAACCAACCAACCAACCAACCAACAACCAACACCAACCAACCAACCAACCAAACAACAACAACAACAACCCAACAAACCAACACCAGCCATCAAAGACAGGTGAGACCATGAGCTCCCTGGTGGAGCTACTGCAGTAAATGTCAGACCTCATGTGAACCACATGGAGGAGAGAACACTTGATGTCAGCTGATGTTGTTGTTGTAGTTTAAACGTTGTGACTGAAATTTAGTGATTTTAAATCAAGTGTGATGTCGTCTCAGCAGTCTCAGTCTCTACCTCCACTCACATGAAGAACAAGTGGTCTGAACGTTCAGGTAAGACAGCAGCTCAGGTTACAGGTGTGTGTGTGTGTGTGTGTGTGTGTATAAACAGTCATCAGTGTGTGTTGTGTGATGAGAGGCTGACAGGAAGGGTGTGTGTCGCTGACGCCTTTCATCTGGAAATGGAGGATTTAGGAAGAGGAAACTGCAAACACTCATTTTTATGTGTCGATGCTCTTTGATGTTCCTCACAGCAACCTGATGTCTGGACACACTACACACACACACTGCACACACACTCACTACACACTCTACACACACTCTACACACACTGATGCTGGACACTTCAGTGAGTTTCCCTCGGAGCAGTGAGTGTATTTCATCTTCCATCATTTCATAAAGCTCAACAATCTCATGTTGTGTATTCATGACACACCACTGCTGTGTGTGTGTGTGTGTGTGTGTGTGTGTGTGTGTGTGTGTCTCTCGTTACCTGACAGCCCATCACACACCTGGAGGGGCGGAGCTTCAGCATGTAAAAGCAGGTAAAGCGTCAGTGTTTCATCCTGCAGCCTCAGACGGGAGCAGCAGCATCTGAAGGTGAGACAAAGAAACATCTCATGACTCGTGAGCAGCCTTCACACAGACACACACATCGATCTGTACTGTGATTACTCTTCTGAATACTCGAGTCGTCAGATGTTTCATTAATTACAAAATATTTTCATCATCAGCTTGATTGATTTATGAAGAACAAACAGTCTGTACTCTGACTGCAGCTCTGTGACAGTAAACTGAAGATCTGCGAGACGTCTGAGGACCAAACATCAATCAACACTTTCTCTATTTTAAACATTTCAAAGATGGAACAACTAATCGATTACTCAAGGAGGTAATCACATTAATCAGCGGTGGTAGTAATCGTTAGTTACAGCTCGTTTGATTGTTATTTGTAATCAGCTCCAGTTTTTATGAATGTGTTATTTTCAGAGATCAATCAGGGTGGAAGTTACTCAAGTTACTCAAGTACAATTATGAGGTATTTGCATTTCAATGGAGTATTTCCTTGTTCTGCTAATGTATATGTCCACTCCACTACATTCTGAAGAAAAATACTTTACTATTTACTCCACTACATTTTCTAGATAATGTTAGATAACGTCTTTGGAGATTACTTGTACTCACTGTACATACATGTAAATATATGGATCAGTTACTGTTACTGATACTTTGATACTTCATTACATTTAACATCACTGAATCTAAAGATTAATAACAGGAAGTCAATTTTGAGGTATAAAATATTGAAAATGACGGATTCTTTGTTAAAACTGACTTCCTGTCGTTAACGTGACGACTGTAAACATTCTGTGAGCTTCAGACACATACAGACGGCACTGACATCACGTCAGAAAGTAATCAGAGTACAACTGCTCATCAGTGAAGTGACCTGAGCGTAGGAACAGACGAGTCTTCAGCTTCATGTGGTGAAAACATCAGGTTTAGTTACATCTCCTGCTACTGTATCTGATTACTTTAGTTACTAGTTACTTTACAGATTAAACGCTGCATCAGAGCCAAAGTAGAACATTTTTAAATCAATTGATTTGATCATCAATCAGATAAATAAAACAGTGATAATGAAGGTAATCGGATGAATGTTGATAATCGATCGATCTGAATGGTTGTGAGTGATGAGGTCATCACTGACGTCTCAGTGTGACATTGGATGTTGGACAGACATTCAGTCCGGAGACACCCAGCAGTGTCGGCAGCAGGAGGACGGTCAGCTGATCACTGATCAATAAATGATCCTGTTTGATTGATTTACAGTGAAACTATGTTTCTTCATGCTGACTGGATGATATTAGTGACAATTATGATACAAACAATAATAAAGTGATGATGATGTCACTGAGCAGGACACGTTTCATCAATATTAATTCATCCAGTTATTGATACAATGAAACACTTTATTATTGTTTGTCACTGATGTCATCACGTCTGTCCAACATCCAACATCAAACTAACTTCACGGCGGCACGTTTCAGTGTGTTCATGAAGGCGGCACGAGGCTGAACCCTCACAGCTGACAGGTGATGTCACTGCCCCCTGGTGGTCAGCAGACCAACACCACAAACATGACTGAGGTCACAACAGAAGCCATGTTGGCTCCAACAGTCACTGTAACTCAAGTACTTTACTCGAGTACTTCATACAGCTGACGTTCACTTTCACCAGAGTAATATTTTAACACAGTATCTTTACTTTTACAACTGATTTATTTAATCATATAATATCTTTATATGAAAAGTAACTTATTACTTTACCTAACAGGTTGATGTAGCGAAGTAAACACTTAAGTAAAAGTACAAAGCAGAAGAACATTAGTTGTCTTAGGTGATGTCTCAGATGATCTCAGGTGTTGTCTCACATAATGTCTCAGATGATGTCTCTTGTCTCTGTCCAGGTGAGGACGATGAGGCTTCACTGAGCTCTCTGCTGCTCATCCAGGTGTGTTCCAGGTGTCAGGTCACATGATGAGCTCCACCTTCTCTCCGTCCTCTTACCTGAGCTTCAGTCTGCCTCCTGCTGCTGCTCACTGTGACCACCCCTCCGTCCCCTTCCTCCTCTACCCCTCCAGCATGGACCCTCTGAAGGGCCCCGGGGCCCCGCTGCTGCCCTACCTGTCCCCCTTCCACCACCACGGACACTTCAGCGTGTACGAGTGTCCCTTTGAGCCGGCGTTCATCCAGAAGAGGAACGAGCGCGAGCGTCAGAGGGTCAGGTGTGTGAACCAGGGCTACGCCAAACTGAGGGAGCACCTGCCGGGACAGAGTGCTGACAAACGTCTCAGCAAGGTGGAGACGCTGAGGGCCGCCATCAGGTACATCAAGTACCTGCAGGGCCTGGTGGAGACAGACGACGGTGGACTCAACTCATCTCCTGGACCAGACTGTGGACGACACCCTGAGGGGCAAACACGTCCAACGTCCTGCTGAGAAACACCTTCAGACTGTCTGAGGGACAAACACGTCCAACGTCCTGCTGAGAAACACCTTCAGACTGTCTGAGGGACAAACACGTCCAACGTCCCGCTGGACTGAAACTGAGAAACTACATGAGGACAAGTTGTAACACAGACAACAAACAGCTGAGACTGTCAATCATCTCTATATGAATAAATATATGCTAACATTAGCATGCTAACAAAATAGGTATATTTACCATGTTCACATTCTAAGCTGAGCATGTTAGCATGCTAATTAGCAGTGAACCCTGATTGGTTCACCCTGATAGTCTTACTCTGAACTAACCAATCTCTCTTCTCAGGCCTAAACCCAGCCAATCAGAGGCAGAGCAGGGCAACCTGATGATGACCTGATGATGGCGCTAGATGAAAAGACAGGAACACCAGAGTTATAACAACTTGTAGCAATTGCTGCTGCTAACGTGGCTAAGGGCTCAACACAGCGCAGCAGTGACACTGGTCGGCTGTAGGTGGCGCTCACTTCACCTGCAGATCAATAACATCAGGATCACCTGCAGAATCAGTTTTCTGTCCCATTTTAAATTATGACCTTTTTTTATTATTATTACTTCTAAGCTTAATTCCAGACATTTCAAGGCCCTGGAGACTGATTCAAGGCCTTGATGATCAGTGAGGACAGGATGATGTAGACAGAAGAAGCACTGGAGCCGGCGTGATCATTAAATATTGATTTAATATTTGTCATATTTAGCTGTGAGGAAACAGAATGAGTGAGGATGCATTAGAAAAATAAAAATCACAGAAGCATCTGTAGTTTCATCTTCTGTCTGAATCTGTTCTTTAATAAATGTGACGTTATTGATCAACAAACATCAGCTGACAGACACCATCAACACTTGAACATCAGTCTCTGACGTCCTGTGTTGGACTGAACTGGCGTCGCCGTGAGACCGACAGGACAAACGCTGGAGCTCACGTCTTCTCACATCTTCCGAACGGAGTCTCGATGCGACATCTTTAAGGTTTAATGTGAACACTGAAGCTGAGCGAGGACGAACACCTGAACACGTTCGGGACTGAAGAGAACCGGCTGTAACGTCCTTCTGATCGTTAGTCGACTACTTGACCGACATTTGTTGTCTCGTTAGTTTTCTGTCACGTCACAACAAAGTGCTGCTTGTTTTTAATAAAGTCCATATTGAACCTCCTGATGCTCAGTTCTCACTGCTATTTCCCCCAAAACATGAAAAGTTCATCAATTATCAAATTCATCTTTTTAGTCATCTATCAAGCAAGAACGCCAAAAACAGTCTCTGGTTGAAAAGTGAAGATTTGCAGCTGTTTTCATGTTTCTTTAATAAACTCCGTCTTCACTTTGACCCTCAGAACCCGAAACCACCAGCTGACCCGGTCATCACAGCCAGACACTAACAACTACTGTCAGCTTTTTAACATTTCCAACAGTCCTTGAATGACTCATGAGCTGAAACACGATCACATGATGAACGATGATAAACAAACACTGAGCAAACCTTTAAGCCTGTGACATCATCACTTCCTGCTGACATCATTTTGTTTAATCTTTGTTTAATGAAACTCTTTTTTTAGTCGGGTCTTCTTCTTCAGGTGTTTAGTGACGCTGCTGCAGCTTCCTGTTTGTCAGAGACGAGTCGTTAGGGGCAACACTTTCAGCTCAATACTCTGGTGTATTGATCCTCAGCGATCGAGTCTGAGGATCATTTTCTACATTAATGAGATAAATTCATGCAAATCAATCAAACACTGACACACGAGCGATCTTTGGCTTTCAAGATTAAAACTCAAACACTGAATCAAATCTGTTGAACATGACGGACGAGTCACAAACACGCTGCTGCTTCCATCAGAAACATCCGATCGATCAGTTCTATTGATCTCAAACTGATTTCATCATCACTTCAACTTTTCTTTATGTGAATATTAAAATATGTATTTAAAGGCTCCATGTTGATCTTCAGGAGCTTCAACTGAATGAGACGGTGATGTGCAGATTAACAGATAATCAATATGTTGTTCAGTCACAGAAATCAATCAGCTCGACAGTGAAGAAGAGACCTGATTGGTCCCTTGTGTTCTGACATCACAGCTTCTGTCCTCAGTGTGGACGACAGCTGAAATTATTCAATCATCAGGAAAATCAGCAGAAACTGATGGATTATCAATCATTAGTGATCAATCATCGACTCGTTCAGCAGATTCTTCTTCACACTCGTCTCTGCTGCCGAGTCCCGACACGTCTCATCTCCTCGTGTCTCTGATGAAGACAGCAGCTCGTCTGTGACGTCAACATCAACTCAAACCCTGCGAACGTAAAAGTCAGACATGAAACACTTTGAGACGAACAGTGAAGCTGCTTCACACCAAGAGTCCGTCCTGAAGGGACCCTGAGTCGTGCTGGACGAGTCCACTGAAGCTGCAGAGACGGACGAGGACTGAAGTGAGTCAGTGAACAGTCTGTACAGTCAGTTCTCATGTCCTCAGCAGGACACGTGTCCTCAGTTGTCCTGGACGTAGAGGACGGCGAGGCGGTGGTACACCAGGCGGCGGTGCTGTGGCTGCAGACAGAAGGCGATGCTCTGCTCCACCTCCTGGCAGCGTCGCAGGAACCTGCAGCGGTCCCGGGCCAGCTCCTCCCAGGGGCCCCGCCGGTCCTCCTCCTCCTCGCCACAGCTGGCGAAGAACTCCTCCACGTCGTCACAGAAACGAACCTGACGGGGGGAAGGAGAAGAAGGAGGAGGAGAAGGAGAAGAAGGGGGAGGAGAAGGAGAAGGAGGAGGAGGAGGAGAAGGAGGAGAAGAAGGAGGAGAAGGAGAAGGAGAAGGAGGAGAAGGAGAAGAAGGAGAAGAAGAAGGAGAAGAAGGTTTCAGCTGTTAAACATTTATCTATAACATGTTACTGAAGAACATCACTTCAGAAACACTTTGTTTTAATGTTAACTGGCTGTAACCAATCAGAACGCTGCAGCAGCATGTTCTTTAGAAGTTTAATATTTTTTTGGCAGAAAAATGCTGAATTGGACCTGAAGGAGCGTCTGCTGAACACTGTTCAATATTTCAGTCTCAAAGTGTCTGAAGGCCTCCATCATCTCCATCATCTCCATCATCTCCATCTCCATGTTAATTCTTCTGTGCAACAAACTGCTTATTAAAAACAAACCATGTGAAGAGTTGAGACAGTCTGCTGTCTGTTTAAACCACAGGTCAGTGTCCGAAGACACGTCGGACATTTTGTCTCCGACACAAAAAGCACCAGTTGTGTGTCGATTCAGAGATCTGATGTAGATTAACTTTAAGTCTGGTTTAAATTAAGACTTTAAACCGAGTCTGTAGTTTTCACTGCAGCCACACGAGTCCAACAACAAACAGTTCATATCGGACTCTGACCTGCTGCTACTGGTCAAACTTCAGCTCGACCAACAGGTGCCGCTGCTTTTTCAGCCATTACCCCACATGAGCAGAAACCGAAGCGACACAGAACAGAACCAGCGCAGTTACGTGCTGTATCGATAAACATATGATGCCTATGAGCAGGTTGAAGGTTGATGTCACCACATCAGGTCCGACAGAACAGGAGGCATTAAAGCTGAACTGAACAAGCTCAAGAATGTGAAATATTCATAGAATACAGCAGCATAATCGTCCTCAACTTTACCTTTTTATTTTATTTTCTTTAATCAATGTTCAGTTCAGTACACTACCTCTAAAATGTCTGAGACACGTTTGAAACAAGCAATTTGTTGTATTTTATAAACTATAATTAACCTTCTGGTTTGTGTTGGGTTCTGTCTGAAAGAAAATACTCTTAAAACTGTCAATTCAACATTATTATTGTTAAATATACTGTACATTGTGATAATTAGACATCGATTAATATAAAAAAAACATATCGTGATAACAGTTTTGGCCATATCGCCCAGCCCTAGTATCGATAAGTAATATCCTATCAATATAAAAGGTTTTCCATCTCTAGTCGACCAGCAGGTGGCGATACAACCCTCAGTCTACAGCCACTCCGGCCAATCAGAAGCCTGGAAATGAGCGAGCCGCAGGTCTGTGTTCCTACTAGGGCTGTCAAAATTGCTCCAAAATGACGTTCGAATATTCGATCTAAAAAAACCACATAGGTTCGAACCATTCGAATATCTAGAGTTGTGCATTATGTCAATAACAGGAGGACAAACTAATACGAGACATAACTACTTGTATAGGTATTTGTTTTTTAGTTTTGACATGTGTTTGAAAACATACCTACACATTACAAAATAAGTAAATGAACTAATGGCCTAGGGGTGTTCCAACAAGGGTACCTCACGATTTGATTCGATTTCGATTATGGGAGCTTCGATTCGATTATTGGCCACGATTCTTCGATTATTGCGATTTTTAATGCTCTTTTCCATACAAGATTGATTTCGTCTTCATCTGTGGCTACATTTGTAAATAAATAGCCTATCAATTAACTCAGTTCCTCTAAAACTACACTCATAAAGTAAATAACAAGGTTTTTTGAACATTTGACTTGTATTTTTCAAAGACATTTTATGACTATGTAAACATTTGCACTTTGACCTACTTAACTTTGACCAGGGAAAGCTCCACTTGCAGGAGAGCCCCCTCTATTGGCGGAAAACACTGAAAACAGTCAAGCCCTGGATTTAATGAGGCGTAAACATGTGACGTGGCGTGAAGCACGAAGTTGGGCAGTGATCAGTGACAACAAAGTTGTCTTCAAAATAAGAGCTTTACATTGCACCCCATTGGATTTTAGAACTGGGTTCTTAGCGGGGGGCTTTTAATTTGAAAGTAGCGACCGTTCGTAGCTTGCCGCTACACAACAGCTGACAGTCAGCAGCTGCCAGCTGTTTGGTTGTGTCCGCTAGCTGTCAGCTACAGAGACCGAGGAGACGGTAGCATCTCCCGGATCTCAGCGGCTTTCCAGTTGCTCATCTTGACATCCGCGGATGAAGTGATGAACTGACTGCTGTGATCAGTGGTTTCCTGGTTTTAAAACTCCTGGCTGCGGGTCGCACAACAGTGCACGTTATCGACACCTCCGCCCATGTCCCGCAGTTGCCGGCACATTGACGCCTCGGGTTTAGATAGCAATGGAGGCGGCAGTAAGTGTACCCTCAGAGGCGTCACATTGGCGGACCAAAACAGACCGCAAATTTGCCGCCTTCTGTCTAAATGCGCGGACCTAGCGAAGCATCGACGTTAATTAATCGATGCCGAATCGTCACGTGAAGCATCGCGATGCATCGCCACATCGATGAATTGCACCCACCTCTATGGACTATACCGTAAAACTTTTAGGAACGTAGACCTCTCTCTCGCTCGCCCCTCTCTCTCCATGAGCAAACTCCCCTGATGTTGCTAGTGGTGGACTGCTAAGCTAACTGTAGCTTACACAGCTAGCATACAACTTTATCTCGAGGCTCCGCATTTTTGCCGTCCACTGACCAAAATCCAAAGTATTTCCAAACGGGCTTTTTAGGTGCTTGGAGTCCAAACCGCTCTCTCTGCTGCCGAGTTGGGCTCTGAACTTCCTGCCGAATCGTTTTTCTCTCTGTCGTCTGCGTCTGCCTCGGTTTTTGTCGCGTCTCACTTTCAGCAGCGAGTGACGCTGTGCAGGTGACCCGTCCCTGACCCGACATGCAGTGCGCCCACTCGCACAGCAGCCGGTGATGTGTGTTTTTTCCACAGTCGAATATTAATTTTCACAATCGAATCTCCGTTTTTTAAAAAATATTAGAATATATATTAGAGATGCACCGATCGATCGGCAACCGATCGCAATCGGCCGATAATGCCCCTATCGGTTTTGATCGGAGTTCTCAAAATAGATCAAAGCAGGCCGATCAGATAACGTTTCAATATAGAGAGTGCATTGACTGCATGCATTCCCACTTCTCAGACCCAGGTCTCCTAAGGGGGCGTGGCAGTCTCTACATTGAAAGTCGGGCAGGCGAGGTGGGAGGGGGAGAGAAAAAAAAAGCATCAACACTGAAAATGGCGTCGCCGGTATGGGAATTTTACAATGTGTCCGAAAAGGACAACAAATTTGCAGTTTGCAAGGTGTGTGCAAAGGAGATACCTCGAGGAGGAGTGCTACAAAAGAATTTCAACACAACGAACCTAATAAGACATTTGAAAGTTTCTCACATCGCGGAGTATACGGAGTTTTCGAAGTTGGCTGCTGCTAAGTCAGCGAAAGAAAAGGAGCGTGCAGCAACCCAGACGTCACTAACTCAGCTGACTGTAACAGAGACATATAAACGACAGCAACGACAGCAAGAAAAAGAAAGAACTAAATAAAAAGGTAATGGAATTCATATGCCTTGATCATCAACCGCTTTCGGTTGTAGAAGACATGGGGTTCACACGCCTCGTTAACTGCTTGGATCCACGGTACACGCTGCCTAGTCGTAAATATTTCACTGATGTATGCCTACCGGAGCTATACCAAACTATATACAGTCACATCCAAAGCCTTATGACGGACGACAAGATCGTGTCAATCGGCTATTATTTAATTATATTAATAGTTGCACATATGTCAGTGTACATAGTTCTTATTCTCATTTGTATGACATATTTATTTTATTTTTCAACAAAAAAGATGTAGCTAAACTCCAAATTGTGTCTCTAAGAAAGAGCCTCTAGAGAGAGTAAAATGTTTATTGTTGGTGCACATAATCCATTTTTTATTTTAAGATATAATTACTTTTTCCACAGGAAAACTAAGGTTTATAGTTTACAACTTGTATTGACTCTAAGAGAGTGAAATGTTTACTGTTGTCTGTGTTGGTGCACTGCACATGTTGTGTGTTGTTGTTGTACACAATTATTGCCACAAGAAAGCTTAAGCTATTAAGCTACAGTTACTATGTAAGCTTAGTCCAAGTTGTCTCTAAGAGTCTCAGCCTGCAATAAAACAGTGGTCAATTCATGATTCTTTCTCATCTCCTAATTTTTATACTTAATAATACAATGTCAATGTTGTGAAGAAGAATCATTAATTAAATATATGAAAGTTACACAAGACAACAATATAGAAGAATTTATGGATTTGACGCTGTGATCGGTGATCGGCAATATCGGGATCGGCAGATACTGCTTTCGGTGATCGGTGATCGGCCCCAAAAATCCTGATCGGTGCATCTCTAATATATATTCGAATTTAGAATATTCGTTGACAGCCCTAGTTCCTACAGACAGTAGAAGAAGTGAACATGAACATGCAACACAGGAAGTCGCTCTGATGTCACAGTGTTTCCTGTCTACACGCCGTCACTGAACACTGAGTTTACTCCTCCTCCTCCTCATCATCATCGACCTGAAACACACTTAGTGTGACATCACTCACTTCTACCAGGTTCTTTCAGCTTCTGTCCTCAGTGACAAACAGTTATTGATCGTCAACATATTAAGAAGTTATTTCTCAAAAATGACCTGAAGTCACTTTGTCCAAAGTTTGTTTTGGACAAAACAAGACGTGAAGACGTTGGAGGAACATTTTTATCTAAAGCTTGTTCACAGACATGAAGAGGTGGAGGTGAACTCATGAACAGTGAAGTAGCTTCAGAGACACACTGAGCTGTGGAGTGAAAGAAGAAACCAGACTGACCTTCTTCATCGTCCTGCAGCTCTGCGAGGACGCTGACGGTTCAGAGAAGCCGCTGTCCAGCCTCTCCTCCGCCTCCTCCTTCCTGTACCTGGGTGGAGATGCTAGGGTATGTTGGGGGGAGTGAGAGGGAGCCTGGGAGGCCTTCTTGGCCCTGGTCCTGACCTGGGGCCCTGCCTCAGCAGGCCCTCGAGTCCTGAGCGGGGCCTGGAAGTTAAAGGGGCTGTAGGGGTCGGAGCAGCTGAAGGAGGTCCACAGGCGGAGGCTTTCTGCCTCGTCCACCTCACTGGCGGAGGTGGAGTCGTCCCAGACGTCAGGACCGGAGGGAGGGGAGGAGGAGGGGAGGGGGGGGGAGGAGAGAGGGAATGTGGTGAGGTCGGGGGAGGAGGCAGGGGTGGACTGGGTGGAGGAGGGAGGTGTGGAGGAGGTGGGGATGGTCCTGGGCTGGGTGGTGCTGGTGTGCAGGCGAGCGGTGAAATTTCGGGGGTTGTATGGGTCGACGCTCCGGGACAACGAGCTCCACAGACGCTCGGCCTCCGAGTCTGCCTCGCTGTCCGACTCTTCGTCGTCGTCTTCGTCGTCTTCATTGTCAGTGGAGTCGGACAGGTCAGACGAGCCCTCGCTGTCAAAGCCATCATCATCCTCATCACTGGACTCTGATTGGCTGCTGTCGTCGTCGCTGCAGGGGCAGCCCATGATGAAGGCGATGGCTTTATTCTGGCATTGGGGGGAGGGGAGCTCCGCTGCCTCCTGTCCATCCTCGTCCTCCTGCGTCTCCTCTTCCTCGTCCACCTGTCCTGATGAAGACTGTCCGTCCTTACATGTCTCCCCCTCCATGTCCGTCTCGAAAGCAGCTCGAGTGTCGGTGGGTTGGGACTCCGGCAGCGGCTGCTCTTCGCTCGGGGCCTTCACCATGAACAGCTGGCACATCTGGACGTGTTCCTCTTCCAGACTGGAGTAACCATTGTCCTGATCAGGGGTCAGAAGTGCCACCTCACTGCAGGCGGTGGCAGCTCCTGAACTGCTCAGGTGGTCCCTGATGTTGAGCTGCTGGTCTGGCGTGGACCTCTCTGTGTTCTGGACTGTTTGAAGGCCTCCATTGTTGGCCGGCTCCTCTTTGTGCTCAGTCGCTCCAGTGTTTTCTCCCAGCATCCACTCGCTCTGGACAAACACACCGGGGGCTTTTGTCTCAGCTGCCGGTTGTTGTGGACAAAGCCGTCCTGTCAGGGTCCCGTCCTCGGCCCAGGACAGATCCGACAACAGGCCCTTCTGTGAGTTCTCCTCGCCTCCCCAGAAGCTGCCCCACCACGTCCTGCTTTTACCCCCGCTGCTCGTCCCAGGGGGGCTCTCGGCCTCCGTCAGCCAGTCCTTCCCTCCTGGGGGCTTCATGTGTTTGATTTCCTGATCTGACACCAGGCTCAACCCAACATGACTGAGAAAAGTCCTGACAGAGGACCCGATCTGAGCCTGCTGGCAGAGGTTTAAGTCCATCTCCTCTGCACTCTGGATGCCCAGCTCCCGGAGCGAGTCAGCGGTCAGCCACGGTAAAGTGCTGCCGGGCTCCGGCTCCAGCAGGCCGGCGGCTCCGTCGTGCTGACACCGCAGGTAGGTCAGGTGAGGAGCCGCGTGCTGCGTCAGCGGCATCATGTCGTCCAGCTGTCTCAAAAACTCCCGCTCTTCATCCACAAAGTTGCTTTTTAAGTCCGTTCTGGTCCAACCGACTCGTGTGTCGGACCGGGCCGGTGCTCGGGCTCTCCCCGGCAGGTACTTCTGTAGGAAGGACACCGCGGGCCTGGAGAACACGGAGAGTAGGCCGATCCACGAGCTTTCCTGACTGTCCAGCCCGGGAGAGGGCACTCCATGCCCGGTCGGAGAGGACGAGCTCTGCCCGCCGGATAAATGTCCCTCAGCGTTCATACTTCTGAACATTTCTTCAATAAAAGTGCAAAATGTGAATAATGTGACATCACCTGAGCAGCACGGCTCCCCGGCTGTCAGCTAGCTTCAGGTTAGCTGCTCCCCGGCTATCAGCTAGCTTCAGGTTAGCTGCTAATGTGACAGCTGTCAAACTGTGTGCGGCTCCGGTCCAGGCTAACACCACCAGCTATTAGCGCTTTCCACTCAGACACATCCAGACTTTTAGTGAAACATCTTTCCGTCGTTTTACTCCACATACCGGTCATCACAGCCAGTGGACACCCAGGAAATATCGTCCGTAACTCCGGCGCGCTCCGCGGCGTTAGCGCTCTGCTGAGAGCGGGGGTTGGACTTCTTTCTTGTCGAGAACTTGGTGAAGACGGGGACGGAGCTGGAGGACACAGAGAGACTAAACAGGCTGGACTCCTGGTACAAGGGAAGAACCCGGTCTGAAGAGGACAGAAGAGCCATGTTGTCTGCTGTGAATGTCCGTGAAGAGGCGGCGGCGGCTGGAGGACTCCTGCGGCTTCACGGCGGCCGGCGATGCTAACGGGTTAGCTTAGCAGGAGCAGCTAGCTCAGCGGTTATTTAAGCGGAAGCGACTAACATTCAAAAGATTCTGAACAAAAACCCCCAATCCTCTGGCTTCTGGCTCCAGTTCACACGGTTTTCTGTCCTTCTAGCGTCACTTCTGCTGCTTTCTCCCCAATAACGTGAGCTTGTAGCCGCCTGTCGCCTCCGTCGGTCCGTCTTTACGCTCCAGGAGGAGATTTCATCAGAAAGTCGAGGGACCGTCGACAAACAGTCTGCTGCTCCGTCAGGGAGCGTCGCGGTGTTACAGCCCCACGTGACGCTGCTGCGCCCTTATATAACCACTGTGTGTGCGTGTGTGTGTGTGCGCGCGCTGCCACGTGTTTATCAGCGCGTGTCCCACACACACACAAATATATTTATAATAACTGACTTCACTGACCTGCAGGACTGAAACGGAAACCAGCTGGAAGTTTCTGGATTCCTTTAATTGTTCCTTAAACATTTATAAATGCACATTATTCATTTTTCTATTGATTACTGTATTAAGAGGAAGACAAAACAAAACAAGCTCGCGGCCCCTTGAATAAGAAGTTTGAGCCTCATGTTTAGTCCAAAGATAAATGTGGAGGGTCACCAGATAATTAAAGGAACATTTAAAAGCATTATTTTCTTATATCTCTGTCATCAACTCGTTTCTTATTAAATCATCACTGGACTCTGTCTCTTCTTCAGGTCTCTACAACCTCTCAGATGAAAGGTAAAACCTGCAAATGTCAAAGTCCATGTGTGTCTTCAGGTGCAGAGATCTGTGGACACGTGCGTCTTCACAGTACGTCCGTCCCCACGTGTCTTCTTCTCAAACATCTCAATCATCCTGAAACTGAAACTGAGCTCCAGTCGCACCACCAACACAGTTCACTATAAATGGCTCTCAACACGCCTCCACTTGCCTGGTTTGCATATAAAGGACCAGAACTTATTTTAGTGTTGAGGAGAGGAACCAGCTGAAGAACAAGAAGTATAACTTTACAGACTGAACTTCAGACAGAAGAGTTTATTGCGAGGCTTCAGTGCTGATGGGAAGTGACAGATGAAGGACATTGACGGCAGGTGCAGACAGGCGAGCCGCGGCCTTCTGTTCGCACCAGACACGAATCTCTCCGCGCCGGTCGGCAAACACAGGAAAGTCAATAACCGCATGAAATTACAACGCCATGTTTTCCTGACAACTGTAAATGTATGTCCACTTCATAGTAATGAGCAGTTTTGTGTAAATCGAGGTGTTTAATTATCGAAAATAGTTTTATTTTGAAATGTGTTTCATTTTGAAAATCGACAGGATTTCTCGTTGTTGCTTTGTTTGACTTCCTGCTCGGCTTGAAACATTCGGCTGCGGCACGCGGGAAAATTAGACCAGACGCCGAAACGATCGCTGCACGGCGCCGGCAGCGGGGCAGCGCGCCGGCAGCGGGGCAGCGCGCCGCGGCGCTTCCTATGTGAACGCGTGGCGTAAGATTTACATATAAAAATTAATAAAAATTATGAACAGATGTAAAATGTAAAAACAAGAGGTGTATCTCATGCAGCCAGTGTAGTTACATGATCCCAACATGATTTTGAGTCAATTGATCACATGACCTGGAAGCTATTGAGCTAACATGCTAATATTTGCATATACAAATTAATAAAAAATATTTAGAGATGTAAAATGTAAAAACAAAAACTGGAAAGTGACTCAGAGTCTGTGAAGTTCTGCTTCCTCGCTTTTTCACCGTCCTCCTCAGAAGACTTTCAGTCCATTTATTAACTTTCAGTGCTTATTTCAGTAAAAGTAGCAGTGCAACAACCTAAAACTACGGAAGCCCTGAGGGGTCCGTCTTCTGTCGGATCCAAATTATTTTCTGAAGACATTTTTTTTCAGGAACTTTTAAAAGATAATAGTTTGGATCAGACAAAAGACGGATCGGGTCTCTCAGCTGCCCCTCAGCTCTGTCATCAGCTCAACGTACTGACAGTGAACAACCTGCATGTTGAGAAGAAGAAGAGAGGACATGAGGACAGAGGACATGAGGACATGGGGACAGAGAACAGAGGAGATGGGGACAGAGGAAAGATGAAGTGAAGACAGACACGACCGTCTTTTTCACTTCAAGTTTATTTTGTAGTGCAAATCATACAAATGTCCAAAATGAGGGTCCACATTAATGAGCCTGTGAGTCACATTGTCAGAAGGTCAGTCGGTACAGTACATGAAGATCCAGTTCACTTTGAACTTACATTCTGTCCCGTGGTCTCAAACGCACCACGTCTACTTCACATCACTCGTCTCCATCAGATCAACATGACGGACGTGACGTCGTCAGCTGCAGCCCGCTCACCAAACTCCATTCAAAAACTGCATTATTTAAAAAAGAGGGGCTGACTCTGTGTGTGTGTGTGTGTGTGTGTGTGTGTGTGTGTGTGTGTGTGTGTGTGTGTCAGTGTCTCAGCGTCACGGCTGCAGCTGACAGACTACAGGAGAGCATTCGGGTCAAAACTACAAACTACTTGACGTCAGATATCTCAGTGAACATTTAGACTGAAGTGTTACTTAATGTGACGTTTCTCATGTTGTGAGTGCTGAGCAGTGATGATGATGATGATGATGATGACGATGAGTTCGTCTCTGCAGGTTCGCTCCTCTTTGTCTCGTCTACAGCGCAAAAACCACCTGCAGGACATCACTCGCCTCCCTCAGCCTTCACTGCAGCCTAGATTATTACAAATCTCCCAAAAAGTACAAAATCACACACAGACAGATTATTTAAAAAACAAGGAATGAAATGTGATGCGATCCGCCGGCGGGCCGAGCGCTGATCCAGATTAATAAGAGCTGAACAGAAATCAGAACAAGCTGAAGTTCAAACTGAGCCGTGTGTCGTCCAACAGGAACGTTAAGAAGCTCTCGTGCACCACAGATACAAAATCTGATCCTCATCCACACTATAAAAATATGCTGCAGTCTGCTTCAACATCCACGCCACCTCAGCTACTTCCTGTTAGCAACATTAGGCTAAAGCTCTGTATGTACACTCTGCTTTGTGCTGAAATCACAACCGACGCTCAGAAAAGAAAAGACTTCACAAAAAAACGTCCTGGAATTCTTAAACGCAGCTTTTCAGTCCTGGAAAATGTCTCAATGACTCAACTGGACGAAGGATTTCACTTCTGATCAAGTTCAAACTAAATGTTTCCTTCACAATAAAACCAACCTCTGAACAGGAAATGTGCATTTTCTTCATCATCCCTTCACTCTACTTCCTGTTGATAAAACTCAGTTTCCCAGCATGCATCTGTGCGTGCTGCCTGGAAACACACGAGATTCTCAGTCCAATTATAATTATTATGATCATAAATCATCTCCTCCTTCACAACATCAGAAATATAAAAAAACTAAATCATTTCATCATCAGTCTGAACAGGAAACACCTCGGGCTTCTCTTCAAAATAAAGGCGTGAATCTAAACATGTCCTCATGAAGACATTTCCATTAATCGTGACTCTGAACTCTGCTGACACCAGTCGGATCGTGAGGAGATGAAAGAGTTTGTGTTCACACATTAGTGTTGAAGTTAAAATTAGAACTGTTCGTTAGTTGAACTCGTTAACTAGAAAGTTTAAAGGACCTGATCATGAGAATAAATCTGCCTCATTCACAAAACTGATGATTTTTAATGATAATTGTTGAAATTAATTAGCAGATGTGTTCAGTTTTCAGTCGGCGTTACAGGACAAACCTGCTTCGAACTAAACCTAAACTCCCTCACACACAGAGGGAGGATCAGCCACATGGCTTTTACTTTGAAAGGACTTTCCTTTTGTCTTCTGTCCTCATCAGGAGGACAGGTTCTCTTCTTCTCTCCCTTTAAATCCACCGCTTCCTGTTTCCTGTCCATCAGTGGGCTGAGTCTGAGCCAACGGCGCCCAGCTGGTGCCAGTCGACCCAGTGCTGACCCGGGACCAGCCTCTTCAGAGGGATGAAGGTCTCTCCCAGCAGGGTGTTTTCCCAGAAAGCCCCGTCACCAAGAACCCGCAAGTGGATCACCCTCTGGTCCAGGTCCCCCCGAGGGATCCGCTCGTACACCAGCTGGAGGGTCAAAACAAAACATTCATTCAAACACTTCAAATTCATGACAGCTGATGACGATCAGTTCAGATCAGGACCTGAAACCTGAGACCTCCACCCAATCAGAACCCTCACAGCAACCAATCAGAACAGACCTCACAGCAACCAATCAGAACAGTACTATATGTTTCGACGTATTTACAGTAGCTGTGTCCAAATTCAGGGGCTGCATCCTCCGAAGGACCCGGCCTTCGGAGGATGCAGCGTCAACCGCTGTTAAATTGGACGGTCAAGCCTTCGGAGTATTTCCTGGTTGCGTCACCAGATGTTCCCGCCCCTTACCGTTACATCACGATTGATGCTGCCCAGGCCCGCGAAAGAGAGTTGACTGAATGGATTTCATGGTTTTCTGAACGTCTAACATTTTGAAAGTGAAGGCTTTTAAGGTTTACTTCCAACGGCATAATGCTAATTTATGCCGTATGCTAATGCATCACCAGCGTCACGTATTTTAACTGAAAGTCCGCTGAAGTTTAACATATCTGGCAATGGATGATCAAATGAGTAAAAACCGAGTATAAACCCAGAACTTACATTTAAATGTCAAGTCCGCGCCACTTGATGTCGCCATTGTTCAGTTTTCCCTCTTCTTTTCCGGGACTGAGCAGCGGCGCGCAAAGGATCTTGGGATATGGGAGGCCGCGAAGGATAGTAGCGGTGCGTCCTCCAAAAAGCGGGAGAAGCAGGCTGCATTTGGAGGAGCCTTTAAATTTGGACGGCCTTCGCGCAGCGTTGTGACGTAATTGGCCTTCAAATCCGCACTTCGAAGGATGCAGCCCCTGAATTTGGACACAGCTACTAACTAAGCTAAACTCAGCTAGGCTAGGTTTAACTAAGCTAGGCTACGCTAAGCTAAGCTACAGCAGGCTGCGTTCACATTAGCTTTAGCCGTTAGCTGAAGCAGCCTGTTGCCTTCAAGGTTCATTATTTTCTCTCCAGTCAGACTCTTTCTAAACCTCCACGCCTGTGAGTCAGGTGATCACTGCAGCAGCTTTCTGATTGGCTGGCAGGTGTCAGGACTTCCTGTCTGTGTGTTACAAGGTTTAACATCATGCTGTGTGTCATAAGAAGACAGGAAGTACCATCTCGTTGTAGGTGGGGTTACAGGTGCGGCGTGCTGCCTTGGTCTTCCTCTTGCTGGTCTTCTGCGGGTCTGGCAGCAGGTACAGCTTCACGTACGGGTCCGGATCTGTGCCGTCCTGCAGGGGCTGCTGCAGGAACCAGAACATGTTACTTCAGTCAGGTTCTACAGAACCAGCTGATGTTTGAGGACATCATCGTCACATTCAGTGAGAAATACTTCACTGCTCTGTTCAGGTGAGTTAATGCTACGACTGCTCAGACCTACAGTGAACGGTTAGCATCACAGTTAGCAACAACTTCTGTCCAGGCTCACCCCTAAAGGTGGACTGACCTTTAAGGTGGACCGGCTGCTCTCATTCCAATTTTTCAAAAAAGTTAAATTTCATGTTTACTACACACACACACACACACACACACACACACACACACACACACACACACAGTGACTGACCAGTCCTCGTATGTGCATGACCATGATGAAGAGTTTGTCGTTCTTGTAGGAGATCGACAGTTTGACCTCACCGAGCTCTTTGCCTGAAGCTGGAGACCACGACAACTCTGCAACACACACACACACACACACACACACACACACACACACACACACACACACACACACACACACACAGAGTTCACTTGAGTTATTAGGGTCATGTTTCTGTCAACAACACTTCTGTACAAATAAAGTTATTCACACGCCACTCAGCCTTGCTTCACTCTGACCCGGTGGCCACTTAAGGTATTGCAGCTCCAAATTCCCCTGCGGCCCAAAAATCATTTTCCCACAGAGCTCCATTATAAAAGAGACGTCTGCCAAACTGCTGACACCAGGAACTTCAGACGAGGTCCATTATGACGCTATTGTGAATTTTTGATCGATGCAGGTTTTATTTTCATAAAACCTCCAATAAGCTGAGAAAAGCGATTTAAAGAGCCGTGACGTCATCACAGTGTAAAGTATCGGCTGAGCAGGAACTGGTGGGCGGGGCCAGCGGGGGAAACTCTACTGTGCATATTCAAAGAGCCGCATAACCAGGAAGTAAACACGGAAACTATTTTGTCTTTGCATCTGGTATCTAGTTCTAGGTGTGTGTGTGTGTGTGTGTGTGTGTGTGTGTGTGTGTGTATGTCCAGCTGAACACACTGATCTGATCTGAGGCTGGAAAACTCACTGGACTTTAAACCCTCACTGTGTGTGTGTGTGTGTGTGTGGCAGGTGTTTATCTGTGAGTGGACCAGTTAAACTTTAACAGAGCGTCACTGGACCGAGTCAGTCGGAGCTCTAGACTCATCTTGGTCATAATCTAACTGACTGAACTCAACAGGAGCCGACGTGTCACAACAACATTAATGTAAATTCATCCTGCTCAGCTCTCGTCAGTCGTTCAGCTCACGTCACCTGGACGTCACCTGGACGTCACCTGGACGTCACCTGGACGTCACTGGTCAATTAGAAGAGACGTCTAAAAAACGTTCATAGGTTCTCACTGGGGTCTTTGCTCATTGGGTCCTTCAGAGCAGGTTCGGCCCGACTCTGTCCACCTCTCAGAGGTGCCAGTGTGAGTCACTGCGTGACCAACAGAGACCGCACATCGTGTATCAATCTGTTTATATCAACAACCTCTGTTATTGATCAGTTATCTCTCTGTACTGACTGTCGTCCTGCAGCAGCTGCCGATCAATGAAGCTTCAACCTTCACACTGATCAGTTTATATCCTTCTTATCTGTGCATGTGTGTGTGCGTACATGTGTGTGTGCATGTGTGTGTGTGTGTACCTGCTGGTTTGCTGGCTGGTGTTCCTGGCCTCTCATCTCGGGGCAGCGGGTGGAAGAAGGTGTAGATGAGGTCACACTGAAATGATTAATATCATTCAGATTATTGTCTTTTTTTATTATTGTTATTATTATTATTATTATTATTATTATTATTATTAATGACTGTTGACTTTTCTTTTGTGAGTCAGAAAGAGAGTGACAGAGAGAGACACACAAGAAAGAAGAAACTAAAAGCCGAAGTGGATCAGAACGTTATCTCGCCCAAAAAAAACATGATGAGTCAGCAGAACATCTCTACTGTCAGAGATAGGAAGCAGAGACAGATGCTCACCAAGTACAGGCTCAGTGACCACAAACTGACAATCCAAACAGGAAGACACAAACAATCATGGCAACCAAAAGACAACACAACATGTGGTCACTGCTCGACAGGTGAGGCTGAGACAGAGACGCACTTTCTCCTACAATGTGAAACATTCAGCGACACCAGGAACATTTATTTTAACAAGTTCAACTCTGTAATCTCAGAGTCCAAAGAGCTGAACCACCTCTCAACATTAAAATACTGCTGGGAGAAGGAGACAGGGCATACCTGCTGCCCACACACACACACACACACACACACACACACACACACACACACACTGTATATATAACTAATGTAAATCAATCTTGGTGTTGTGTTTGTGTTGTTATTTGTTGTGTTCTGTCCGAATGTTTGGACAAGTTGTGTTTTGATGCTTTGGCAACATTGTTGTTAAACTTTCATGGCAATAAAACCAGAGAGAGAAGCCTCCGTCCTGCCAAGTGTCTAAAACTGGAAAGACCTGATACAGCTGATCCACACCCTGTGTGTGTGTGTGTGTGTGTGTGTGTGTGTGTGTGTGTGTGTGTGTGTGTGTGCTGATATGGTTCCTGACACTGAAAACATTTCTGAGAAGCCTCTGAGTGAAAATGAAACCTGACGGCCGAACAGAAATATCTGAAACGTTCAGACATACTGATACACAACATAACACAACACGTACACAACACTGTTGGAGAAGCTAACACTGATGTTAGCCTGTTAGCTTTAATTACTGACTAGCCAGAGACAAGTGAAGGAGACAGACGTTGTCATGGATACAGTCAGTCATCATCATCATCATCATCATCATCATCATCATCATAGAGTGTAGCTGACCTGAGCGACCTCCTGGGCGGCGTGGATCAGGTGCCACACGTAACCATTCAGCTCGTCTTTCCTCCTATCAGCTGTCGCCTCACCCCGGGAACGACCAATCACAAAACGGCTTGGGAAACTGTGGGCGGGGCAAAGAGAAGAGACATAGAACACTTGTGTGTGTTTGTTTGTGTGTGTGTGTGTGTGTGTGTGTCATTGACTTATAAAGATGGCCGACATGTCTCCACGTCCTCCCACTGTACAAAAGGAAGCCAGGATATCTCAGATACGAGTGCTGCCATCTTGTGTTGGTGATGTCAGAGTCTGTGCAGCTGTGATTTGTGGGTGGAGCCACAGTATTGAGGTCCCGCCCACACACCTGCCTGCTCAATTACAAGCAGGACTCAGCTGTCAATCATGATGTCACCCCCCATTAATTAAGTAATTAAAACCAAACTGATCAGAAAAATGTTGAATGGACAGAAACCATCCATTTATTATTTTCTCATGTAGTTTCAGTTTTTAGTTTCTGGGTCCAGGTTCCATCTTGGGCCCGGTCAGCGGTCAGTACCTGGGCAGCTTGGATGAGGGGAAGATGAGTCTCAGTTTGCTGTGAAGTTCATGAAACTCTTCAAACGTCCTCTGAACCAGCTGCGCCTCCTGCTGGCCGTCACGCTCCACCTTCACCACAAAGGCCTGACACACACACACACACACACACACACACACACACACACACACACACTGTTACATCTGTTTGTTTCTCACAGTTACTGCTGACTTTACTATTTTCACTGTAGGTTTGTTTTATGTTTGCAGAATTATTTCTTGTTTTATCACGACAGCCGTCCGAACAGCTGATTGCTGACAGAGACTTCTCTGATCCACTCGTCTGAAAGACAACGTGATGGAAGAAAAACAGACCAGAACATGAAACCTCGATGTTTGAAATTAATCAGCTGGCTGTCGTGTTACTGTGGTGTCTGACTCTCCCTCGGTGTTTCCTCTTGTGTGTATAGTCTGCGTGCTGTCTTGTCGTCAGTTCGTCAGTCGCCTTCACTCTGTGATGTGTTTGCCTGACCGGTCTGGTTTCCTGTGTACCGGCTGAACTGACCTTGCGTGGTGCTTTTGGGTTCAAACCTGTGTGCTAAGTTTCTGTCAATGTGAGAAGTGTGAATCATCAAATATCCTGTCATGATGAATCTTCTGTCTCCGCCCTGTGTCCTGTGTGGACTCACGTATCCTTTGCTGGGGTTGGAGGTGCGGATGTGTCTGCAGATGTACAGGTTCCTGATGACGCCGTCGCTCTTCGCCGTGTGGACTCTGGGAGCGAACGACAGCGTGGGACGATCCTCCGACGAGGCGAACTTCATCTGAGCCAGATTGTGGATGAAGAAGTTGAGTTTGGTGGCGACGCTGCCGAGGCTGGACTCAATCAACCTGAGAGACAGAGAGACAGACAGGTCAGAGACAGACAGGTCAGAGACAGACAGAGTGTGTGTGTGTGTGTGTGTGTGTGTGTGTGTGTACCTGGTGAAGTACATGGTGGCGTCGGCCTCAGACTCGTGAGGCCTCAGCGCGTCGTAGACGTACTTCAGATCATCCAGATCAGAAAGTTCAGGGATCCCACAGGACAACATCTGCACACACACACACACACACACACACACACACACACACAGAGTCAGTAGTTTCTCTTTTTCACTGTGTGTGTATGTGTGTGTGTGTGTGTGTGTTGCACCCACCAGGCCCAGCAGGTTGAGGAACAGGTGTGTGTGTTTCCTGATCAGGTTGTACGCCTCGCAGCACAGATCCACGAAGTCGTGGAAGCGACTGGATGGTTTGTCTCCTCCGTTGATGACGTACGCCATGTCAGAGGTGAAGACGAAGGGGGCGCGGTCCCTGCAGGTGTCACATGACCCACATCACGCACCAATCACAGGTTCACAGACATAACATACCTGCCCCAGGGTTAGGGTTGGATGACATCATGACTCTCACCGTTTGATGTTTCCAAACATCTGTGCGTGTCCCAGGAACTTCCCGAAGTCGATGTGGAACATGTGACCGCTGGTCTTCAGCATGATGTTGTCGTTGTGGCGGTCACAGATTCCCAGGATGTAGGTCGCCACGCAGCAGCCGGCACACGAGTAGATGAAGTTCTCCACCGCCTGAACACAGGAAGTATGACTCTACCTTTACTGAGACTGTACCTGAGGTTCACACCTCACAGCTCAACATCTGCCAGAGAGTGTGTTCAGTACAGCTGTGTGTTCAGGTGTGTGTTCAGGTGTGTGTACAGCTGTGTGTTCAGGTGTGTGTACAGGTGTGTGTACAGGTGTGTGTACAGGTTTGTGTACAGGTTTGTGTACAGGTGTGTGTACAGGTGTTTGTACAGGTGTGTGTTCAGGTGTGTGTACAGGTGTGTGTACAGCTGTGTGTACAGGTTTGTGTACAGGTTTGTGTACAGGTGTGTGTACAGGTGTTTGTACAGGTGTGTGTTCAGGTGTGTGTTCAGGTGTGTGTACAGCTGTGTGTACAGCTGTGTGTACAGCTGTGTGTACAGGTGTGTGTACCTTGTCGTACTGCTCATCAGTAGGGTTGTGTTTCTGCAGCCAGTCGGCCAGCGGTCGGTCTTTAAAGGACCCAGTGACTCCGTGTTCCACCTGGATCTTCCTCAGAGTGTCAGCGTGAGGAATCATCTCCACCATACCTGAGAACATGTAACGACACACCTGAGAACAAGTAACAACAAACCTGACAACAGGTAACAACACACCTGACAATCTCACCTAAGAAAACCTGTCAAACCTGTCACTATCCAAGTACTTTTTAGTACTTTTTTTTTGTTGAAAGATTTGTTTTTATTAACAGAAGTTCTTACAGGATGCTTGTGGTGTTTAGCGAGCATCTACAGTTGGTTACAATTAGATAAGTCATATCTTACAGAAGAAGTATACGCAAGTGTATGAACTTACAGACACACCACAGCAGGATGATTTTTAAACGTCAGAAGAGGAAAGAAGAAAGAAATAAAAAAATAAAGAAATAAAAATCAAATCAAATCAAAACAAAACAAAAAATGTTACATGAACATTTCCTGTTACACTTGAGGTTAATTCAATGGCACGTTTCCAAGATTCTTCTATCAGTGGGCAACTCCATAACATGTGTAGAAGATCACCATCGGTTATTTTACATCTCCGACATCTGGAGGAAATGTTGCTGACAATTTTATGTAACCTATAAGGGGTGTAGCATGTCCTATGGAATATATTAAACTGAACTTGCCTGTTTTGTGGAGATTAACACAGTCTGTGCCTGTTCCAATAGATAATGCCAATCCACCTCTTTATAAACACAGCCTAAGTCTGTTTCCCATTTTCCTTTTGTAGATGTTTTATGTTTTATAAATAGGTAACTTTCCATTAATGATACAGTCTATAGAAGATGTTATTCCTTTTGTTGATCTGCATAATTTGTTACATAAATGGGATTCAAGAGGAGTTTCTTTTGGGATATCTGGGAATTTTTCTTTAGATTTCTCCTCAACCCAGTCTCTGATTTGTAGGAACTTGAAAAAAACTATATTTAGGAGGACTGAATTTTTCATTTAATTGTTGGAAGTTAGCAAACGTATCATTAATGTATAAATCAGCAACTGTTTGAATTTTTTTGTCTTTCCATCCCTTCAACACTGAGTCAGCGATATGGTGTGATAGGCTGGGATTACCCCACAAAGGTGTCCGTCTGAGAAAAGAAATGTTTGGATCCAAAAGTGAGTGAGATTCTTGCCAAGCGGCGAATGTGTTCAGTGTTATTGGATTGTTTGTGAGTGTAGCTAAACATTTTTTTGCACCTATAAATGGATCATCCTTTAAAGGTATAGGCATCATCTCGTGTTGTTCTATTGGGACCCATCTAACCTCACTGTTCTCTGCATGCAGCCAGATCCAAATTGGTCGGTACTGAGAGGCGAGATAATAACTCCTAAAGTTTGGTAGGTTAAGACCTCCCCTTGAATATGGAGCCTGCAGAGAAATGAGTCTGACCCTGGGGTTTTTCTTTTGCCATATAAAAGGAGTTATAATTTTGTTAAGGTCTTTGAAGAAACTCTTGGGAACATTTAGAGGCACTGGAATAGATGAATAAACTTAGGCAAGATACTCATTTAAAAATATTAATTCTGCCGATGAGAGACAGTGGAAGATCCATCCATCTTTGAAGGTTAAGTTTTGTTTGTTCCAATAATTTTATATAATCCTGTTTAAATATTTGCCCATCTGATTTACCAATTTTTATTCCTAAATATTTGAAGCCACTGATGCACCATTTCAATGGGTCAGTGAGAGCTCTAATATTGTTGTCCTGTATATTCAGTGGTAGAATCTCACTTTTAGTGTAATTTAATTTATACCCTGAAACTGCACTATATTCTCTGAGACATTTTAATAGAGGGGGGACTGACGCGTGTGGATCGGTTATATATAAGAGGAGATCATCTGCATATAGAGAAAGTTTGTGTTCACTTGTACCAAATTTGATTCCAGCTATGGAGGTGTTGGAACGGATGGCGATGGCTAATGGTTCGATCGCAAGTGCGAAGAGCGGTGGGAGCTTGGACAGCGTTGCCTGCAGCCTCTGGATCAGGAGAAGGTGTTAGACAGAATGTCATGTGTTAAAATGTTAGCTTCAGGTGCATTGAAGAGTGTTTTAACATATTGAATGAATTTCTCTCCAAAGCCTGTAGCCTCTAGAGCCCGAAATAGAAAGCTTGGTTCAATCCTGTCAAATGCTTTGTTTGCGTCCATAGATATTATTAGCATAGGATTTCGATTTTTTTGAGCGGTATTTAGCATGTGGAGCAGTCGCCGCACGTTATCTGCTCCGTGCCTGTTTTTAACAAAGCCTGTTTGGTCGGGGTGTATTATCTTTGGTATAACATCTTCCAGTCTGAGGGCAGTTAGTTTGGATAGTATTTTATAGTCTGCATTAGGGCTGCCACAAACGATTATTTTGATAGTCGACTAATCACCGACTATTTTTTTCGATTAGTCGACTAATCGGATCATACGTAAATTGAATGTATAACATACAGTTTATCGCACCAGCATGCAGCTGCTCTTATATAACAATCATTAGCTTACAGCTTGAAGTGTTACTTACTAAAAATGAAGACAATTAAGATGATAGTTCATTAAACTTTTAATGAAATATAGGGGTGCAACGACTAGTCGACTAGTCGACAAATAGTCGACTGCTAAATTAGTCAATGACTAATTTAGTCGTCGACTAGTCGTTAGTGACGTCATCGTGTGTGTATCCCACGGCATGCAATGCCACGCTAAACAGTGTTTCACCATAGCCAATTGAAATAGCTCAGAGTGAGACATCTCATTTTCCCCAACTAAATAAGAGCCATTGTTTTTTGTGCAATTCATAATCTGACTACTTTGATAGTCGACTAGTCATCGACTACTATAACGACTAGTCGACTAGTCGTTAGTGGCAGCCCTAGTCTGCATTTAGGAGACTGAGGTCTGTATGAGTCACATTTCTGCTTGTCCTTGCCCGGTTTTGGAAGCAGTGTGATTGTTGCGATTTCCAATGAGTCTGGTCATTTTTTTTTTCTAGAGCTTCTTTAATCATGTTCGTGAGGGGGGTCAGTCATTTTTCTGAAAAGGCCTTGTAGTACTCGATAGGGAAGCCGTCAGGCGCGGGAGTCTTGTTGTTTTGATAAGAATTAATGGCTTGGAGTACCTCCTCTTCTGATATATCTGCATCAAGCAGCTCTCTATCCTCATCTTGTAATTTGGGAAGAGTAATTCCATCCATGAACCTTTTTGCTCCAATATTGTCAGCGTCCTGCCCAGTTTTATACAACTCTTCGTAAAATTGCTTGAATTCTGCATTCATGGATGTTGAGTCGTTAAGGACTCTGCCATCCTCTGTTGATACCGAGTGTATAAATTTGTCTGATGTTTCCTTTCTAATTTGCCGAGCCAGAAGTTTACTTGTTTTGTTCCCAAATTCATAATAGTGATACCTGGTCCTGGCCATAGCTGCTTCCTCTTTGTTGGTACATAGATTATTATACTGCATCCTTGTTTTTGTTAGTGTGTTCCTCCTTTTTGGTGGCAATGTAGTCCTGTTCCAGCTTTTTAATATCATTTTCTAATTTAATTAGTGTCTCTCTATTTTTTTTAACCTTATGAGCACTGTATGATAAAACATGACCTGTCATATAGGCTTTAAGGGCCTCCCAAATGTTGGCATGTGAAGAAGAATTTGAATTGGCATTGAGAAATATTTCAATATTAGTGGTCATATATGAAATAAATTCAGGGTCTTTTAACATGTATTTTTTAAGTCTCCACCTGCGTGTTGAGGGCTGTGGAGTATTAATCGTCCAGGAGAGTTTAATAGGATATTGATCCGGGAAGGTAGATAGGAGCATTCAATCACCGAGGACATCGTGTCCTGTGGCATCAAGAACATGTCAGTTCTTGAGAGAGTATTGTGTGTTGGTGAATAGAAAGAAAAATCCCTCTGATTTGGATGAAGTTTTCGCCACACGTCAATTATGCCTAAGTCTTTCATACCTTGGTTTAGTGCTGCTGCTGCCTTTGATAATGAAGTTGTTTTGGGTGATGATCGATCCAAAAGGGGGTTTACGACCAAATTAAAGTCTCCACCCACAACACATCGGCCTCCAATTGTAGCCAGTTTCATAATCAGATTGTTAAAGAATAACGGGTCGTCGTAGTTAGGCCCGTATATATTCACCAAAGATATCTTATTCCTATTTATTACGCAGTCTACAAGCAAAAATCTACCGTTTTTATCCTTTTCAACTGAATTTAATTTAAAGTTCAGGTGTTTATTAATGAGCAGGGCGACACCTCTTGCTTTTGAGGAACAGGAGGAGTAGAAAACCTTACCCACCCAATCCCTACGCAGTTTTAATCAGTGTCAGTGAAGTGGCTCTCTTGGATAAAGGCAATATCTACATTCTGCCTCTTTAGATATGACAACATTTTCTTCCTCTTAATTGGTGAGTTGACCCCTCTAATATTCCAAGATATACATGTTGATTGACTCATGACATACGTTCTTCATATAGATGTCTCAGTAGGATGAGTATCGTGGCATTTGGGTCTGAGGATGCCTGACTGTGTTCCTGCGTTGAGTTTAGTGGTGGTAAAACAGCTCTGACAGTGAAGAAGTTTGAGTTTTAGTGAGAGACCATATATAACCCCAAAACATTAACGTAAAAACCTGCCTAGTAAAACCCCCGTAACAAAAACACATTAGGTAGGTAACTCTCTTAAACTACAGTGGTGGCTCCAAGCAACTGCTGTAATTAAAACTAGCCACTCATAACCGTTCGTATATGGCAAAGTTTAAAATGTTGTTATAGATAATACAGGAGTATGTAAAGGGTAAAGAGGTTGGTTAAGTAAAATATGATCCCCTTCTATCACTGGGGAGTAAAATGTGACATCATGCTCATAAACCTAATCTGGATTCACAGCAATAGTTGATTAATGAACAATTGGCAAGTCGGAGGACTTTCTCTTTATCTCTGAAGTTCAGGAACTTGGCGATGAGGGGCCGTGGTATGTCCGACTTCTTCCCGATGCGGT
Source organism: Pagrus pagrus (assembly GCF_965226575.1). Lineage (NCBI taxonomy): Eukaryota > Metazoa > Chordata > Actinopteri > Spariformes > Sparidae > Pagrus > Pagrus pagrus. The sequence goes on along the minus strand of NC_140187.1, from coordinate 345,595 downwards.
GTGCTCTTTCCAGGGTGATGGGTGAGGTGAAGTTAACCATGTGGAGTACATCTTCAACATGAGCCGGAAGCTGGGAAAAGTGCCACTGCTCTGGAAAACCTCCTGCGTGGTACCAGTACCAAAGATCCCTCACCCAAAGGACTTCAACAGCTACAGACCAGTTGCTCTCACTTCACACCTGATGAAGACCCTGGAGCGGCTGGTCCTTGTCCATCTCCGCCCTCTGGTGGGTCCTTTTATGGACCCACTCAAGTTTGCCTACCAGCCTGGCATCGGAGTGGACGACGCCATCATCTTCCTCCTGGACAGATCACTGTCTCAACTGGAGAAGCCTGGACGCACTGTGAGGATCATGTTCTTTGATTTCTCCAGTGCTTTCAACACCATACGGCCTGCACTTCTGGGGATAAGCTGGAGCTCACAGGGGTGGACCAACACCTCACGTCCTGGATCCTCGACTACCTCACCAACCGGCCACAGTATGTGAGGGCTCGGGACTGTGTGTCGGACACAGTTGTCTGCAGTACAGGGGCCCCACAGGGAACAGTCCTGGCCCCTTTCCTGTTCACCCTGTACACTGCAGACTTCTCCCACCAATCACCCCACAGCCATCTACAAAAGTTCTCTGACGACTCTGCTATCGTCGGCCTCATCAGGGACGGGGACGACGGAGCCTACAGAGAACTTATTCAGGACTTTGTGGACTGGTACCAGCAGAACCACCTCCAGCTCAACGCCAGGAAGACCAAAGAGCTGGTGGTGGATTTCACTCAGGTGAACATCCTGGGAACGGACATTGAGATGGTGACGTCTTACAAGTACCTGGGAGTTCACCTGAACAATAAACTGGACTGGTCTCATTACACTGCAGCAACATACAAGAAAGGTCAGAGCAGACTCCATCTGCTGAGGAAGCTCAGGTCCTTTGGGGTGCAGGGGGCACTCGAGGACTTTCTATGACTCTGTGGTGGCATCAGCCATTTTCTATGGTGTAGTCTGCTGGAGAAGCAGCATCTCGGCAGCAGATAGGAAGAGACTTGATAAACTTATCAAGAAGGCCAGCTCCATCCTGGGACGCCCTCTTGACCCAGTGCAGGTGGTGGGAGAGAGCAGGATGATGGACAAGCTGTCATCGCTGCTGGTGAAGGAGTCCCACCCCCTACAGGCCACTATCACAGCACTGGACAGCTCCTTCAGCGACAGACTGATACACCCCAAGTGTGTGAAGGAGAGGTATCACAGGTCCAAGTGTGTGAAGGAGAGGTACCGCAGGTCCAAGTGTGTGAAGGAGAGGTACCACAGGTCCAAGTGTGTGAAGGAGAGGTACCGCAGGTCCAAGTGTGTGAAGGAGAGGTACCATAGGGCCAAGTGTGTGAAGGAGAGGTACCGCAGGTCCAAGTGTGTGAAGGAGAGGTACCACAGGTCCAAGTGTGTGAAGGAGAGGTATCACAGGTCCAAGTGTGTGAAGGAGCGGTACCACAGGTCCAAGTGTGTGAAGGAGAGGTATCACAGGTCCAAGTGTGTGAAGGAGAGGTATCGCAGGTCCTTCCTTCCTGCTGCTGTCAGACTCTACAACCAGCACTGCTCCCAGTAGACCTCACATGCACTGTGCAATACAAAACTTTGCACATATCCACACATTTTCTGGTTTGCACTAGTTGGTAAATTTTTAATACTCATATTTATCATTTATTGTTTGTAAATAAAAATAGCAAACTTCATACTTACACTGTTCATATTATAGATACTAAGTTCATATTGTAAATACTATGTATATACGAGTTAAATTCTATTTCTTATCTTCTTATTATATTGTTTATTTTTACTTTTTTATTATTTAGTGTGACACTGTCCTTTGGCTGCTGTGACTAAGAAATTTCCCATTTTGCAGGACAAATAAAGGAATTCAGATTCTGTCCTCCTGGTAAACACCTGTCCTACACCTGTCCTCCTGGTAATCACCTGTCCTACACCTGTCCTCCTGTGGTATACACCTGGTGTGTCCTCACCTCGTCCTCTGCCAGTGGAGAAACATTTGAAGATGACCATCCTCATGTCCAGACCCTCCTGGATCCAGATCTTGTTCATGATCCGGATCACCTGCAGAGTCAGCATGTCCTGCCGCAGGTCATCTCCTGACTGGACAGAGACATCAGCCGGGGTCAAAGGTCATGTCATTGACCTGAGTTAAGACCCTTTGTATCTCTAAAGACACAAGGTGAAGCACACTGAACAGGTAAAAACATGGAGAGGTTTTACCTTGAAGATGACGTTGATGTTGTCTCCCAGAGGATCGAGGTTTTGGAAGGACAGTTTCAGAGGAACGGCGTTGGAGTTGAAGAAGGAACACGACTATAAAAGAAGAAGAAGAAGAAGAAGAAGGAGAAGAAGAAGAAGGAGAAGAAGGAGAAGAAGGAGGAGGAGGAGAAATTTTACTGTGTCCATGTGATGTCTCAACATCTCCTGATCTCATCCTGATGATCCTGATCTCACTCTGCTCTCCTTCTCTGAGTCAGTATGTCTTCACTTCCTGATGACATCATTATCTCTGATGTCCATTCAGAATAAACGTCCAGAAATCCAGTTAGAAATCAGAGAAATGAGCCGACTCAGAACCCCCCTGAGAATCATCCTGTCTTTAAGTCTTCTTCAGTATTAAAGGAATCCACAGAGGAACGAGTGGATCAACAGCTGTGAGTGTATTGTGATGTTTCTGTTCCAGATTCAACTCCAGATTCAAACCAGGACTTTTCAAACTGGAGGGAACATGAATGTCCCAACCACATTTATGACCATCCGTCACAGAGATGCTGACATATTTCAGTCTGAAGAGCTGAGCTGATGTTAGCATCCTCCGAGCCGTGATGCTAACCTGGCTGAAAAACCTTTTCAGACACTGAGCTTTCGTTCTGTGTGTGTGTGTGTGTGTGTGTGTGTGTGTGTACCTGGATGTTGATTCCTGTGACGAGCAGCGCTGGGTTCAGTGGAAGTCTGCAGCTGCTGTTCACTGAGAAGAACTGCTTCATCTCCTCCAGACCCTCCTTGAGGACACACTGTGAGACACACACACACACACACACACACACACACACACACAGTATTATGACGTGTATGTAAAGACATCTGGTGGAAACTGACACTTCCAGGTGTTTTCCCAGGTTTTCCTGGGTGTTTGTCACTTTGCTCTTTTAACACATTAAAATGATTCTCCAGGACCGCAGGTAACCTGGCAGGTAACGTTTCTGTCTTCCCCACCTGTCTGCTGGACGGCGTGGAGTCTCGGACTTTGTGGGCCACCTTGGCGAGGACGGAGACGAGCCAGCACTGACGGTCGAACTCCTCACGGAGACCCCGACCGACGCAGCACAGCAGAGCGGCCAGAAGGTGCTGATAGCGAGCGCTGAACTGACTGTCCTGCAGGTTGTCCTTCAGCAGCCTGACGGACAGACACAGTCAGGGTTAAACCTGACTTACCTGAACTAAACCTGACTTACCTGAACTAAACCTGACTTACCTGAACTAAACCAGACTTAACCTGAACTAAACCAGACTCTGATCCAGAGAGCACTGATGACTACATATAAACTTCAGAGGTGATTAAAATCTACAAACTCGATGTGAGATCAAACTATTGTGATCAATGTGTGATCAATAAATGAGCCGACCAGAAGAGGTAGTGAGCGACGCGAATGTCCCCGATGGCTCTCCGTAGGAGGAATCGAACCAGCGAGCTGTCCAGGTAACACTCATACTTCAGAGCCTGAGACACAGAGACGGACACAACAAAGACACAGTGAGTGTTTCTGCTCTGATAATGAACATTATCTCATAATTTGCTGCAACCTTTAACTGAAAGCTGTGGAAGGCTTTTAATGTGAAACATCTGTGCAGGAAGTGCAGAGTTTCATGACTGAACAGGTAATCAGTGAGTCAGACAGGAAGTGTGTCACACATATAAACCAGGAGAAGTTACAGAATAAAAGCCAGGTTTTCTGAGCAGCTGTCAAAATAAAAGCGTCTCGTGTCACCTGGACAAGCTGAGGCAGGAAGTCCAGCAGCTCTGGATCAGAGATGGAGTCCATCCACTGAACAGCCGTCCTCCTCAGCTCCTGGTCCGGAAACCTGAAAGACACACGTGATGATGTCACTCAGGTGATCGTGATGATGTCACAGCTTCAGATGGACAGGTGAGCGTCGGGGGGCGGGGACTAGTGTTGCTTTCATCAACGAAAATTGAGACGAGACGCAACGTAAATGGTGGTCAAGTGACGGAAACTATAATCAAATATATAATGTAATATTGTTGACGAATAAAAACGGGACTAAATGTGGTTTACAAAATAAAAACTCTGCTAAAACATCTCTTCATTTTCGTTGACCAAAACGAGACGATACGAAATGTTGTAACGTTATTTCGTCTCGCTATTATTATTATTTTGCAATATTTCTGTTTCCTGAGTCTCAGTTCAGGGCTGCGTCAGGTCGCACTGCGTCAGGTCGCACTACGTCAGGTCGCACTGCGTCAGGTCGCACTGCGCAGGCGCAAAGTTCAGACACAAAGTTGAACTTTGCGACGCAAAGTTCAGTCTGACACAAAGAATCAGTAGCTACGATCTGTTATTTGATCTTTTCTGTCAACGAACTCCCATCTCATTATATCTCCCTCAGGTCCAAACCAGTTGTAGTGTTATATCTTGTGATCGTTTTTATGATGCAGAATCTGACTTCAGTTTACAAGCAATACAAGAGACACACACGTTTTATCTGCACTTTTTTATTATGTTATTGTAGCTCGAGCATTCAAGCACCTTGTTTCTCTTTAAGTTTGAAGCCATTTTATTTATTTATTTTATTTAATTGTATGTGTGTGTACTTCTTACATGTTTGTAGGTAAAATAAATATGTTGTAAATTCAAATCAGAGCGTCTTCCGTGTCTGGAACTGAATGTATTCTTGAGTCTATGAGGTAACAGTAATATAATAATAAGATAACCTTGTTTGACTTGTGAAATGGGTGACTTAAAGAACATGTTGGTTTTGTCTATTCTATAGCCTACTAGGTACTTGTACTATATTAACTGGGTTAAATAGAATTGCACTACTAAAAAGAGACTTAAGTACAATTTTCGTCGACTAAAACTAATTCTGACTAAAATAAGAGTCAAATGCTCAGACTCTCAGTCGACTTAAACTTGACTGGACTAAAAAGAGTATAAACGTGGCTAAAACTAATAAAAACTAAAATGACAATTTGACACAAAGACTAGACTAAAACTAAAATTAAAACAGGCCGCCAAAAACAACACTAGCGGGGACGTACGAGGCGTGGAGAAGTCCCAGGGCGTCCAGGTGACCCAGGCAGGCCCACTGTCTCAGCAGGGCGTAGATGTCGGGCAGACAGGACCACTGCCAGCAGGGGGCGCTGGCCAGGACCAGCGGAAGAGCTGCACTCTCTGCCTGACAGAAGGCCTTCTTCTCCCACAGCAGCCGCTTATCCTCCACCGTCAGCCTACACACACACACACACACACACACACACACACACACACACACACACACACACACACACACACACACACACACACACACACACACAGAGATCAGTGGTGTGGTGCTGACAACAGGCTGACTGACACAGTGTGTATGTGTGTGTGAGCGCGCATGTGTGTGTGAGTGTATGTGTGTGTCTGACCAGAAGACAGCCTTCTTGTGGAGGACGTCCTGCAGCTGGATCTGACTGATGGTGTCCAGTCTGGAGAAGTCGTACTGAGGACAGAAGTCTGCTGGAGGAGGAGTACTGAAGTGAACCTCGAACGACGACGTGGGAAAGTCCACCTGAGGGACAGACGGACGGACGGACAGACGGACAGGTCAGAGTTTTAATTCGAGGATGTGGGTCTGTGTGTGTGTGTGTGTGTGTGTGTGTGTGTGTGTGTGTGTTCTATATAACCAAAGCTTTAACGAGGTCGTTAATCAGGCAAAAACACAGTTGACTGAACTGAAACAAAGAGCCAGAGCCTGTGTGTGTGTGTGTGTGTGTGTGTGTGTGTTTGTTGTGTGTGTGTGTGTGTGTGTGTGTGTGTGTGTGTGTGTGTGTGTGTGTGTGGTGTGTGTGTGTGTGTGTGTGTGTGTGTGTTTGTTGTGTGTGTGCGTGTGTGTGTGTGTGTGTGTGTGTTTGTTGTGTGTGTGTTTGTTGTGTGTGTGTGTGTGTCTGATTAAAGACGAGTTAATGGGGAGAGCTGATGCAATAATGGACAAAAGACGTGATGAAAAGATGTCCTCAATCAGAAAACAGCTGATTTTTGGGGCAGTCTTCAGGAAATGAGTCTGTGACCCTGTTCAGACCTGGTATCAACATCCACCCTGAGTAATCTGATTACAGATTCGGAATCATTGTCTCCTTCTTGTAAATTCAGCATTAAATGAAAACAGTCAGTTGTTTGTTTCCCTGTAAAAAGTGTGAGTTTGTGGCAGCATGGCTGTACCAGCCTGTCTGCTTCTGTGTCTCAAGTGCTAAAGTCTCACCTGCCAACATTTAGCAGCTGTTTGAACACACTGTTTACACTGATTTCACCATTTACACTCAATTTATGAAAGAAGACCCTTTTTATTGATCTAAATATGTCACATTTTACAAACACACTAACCAGTAACCAGTATAGGCGACTTCTTTGTCCCCAGACTCCCTTAACAAATGTGTCAGTTTAGTGAGTTGTTGAGTTGGAGACACTTTATAAACTGTGTGAAACTCTGTCTCTGACTGATTCTGACTGATTTGTTCCTTCTTGTAAATTCAGCAAATGTTCTGCATGAACTTCTTTCTGTCTTTGAGTAGAAACATGGAGTCTGTTTGTCCCAGTGACGGACGAGCAGGAAGTGACATCACATCACAGCTGGTCACTCAGGACGGATGTTGAAGTGAGCGCAGGAAGTTTTATTCTGTTCAACTGTTTTAAACATGAAGTCAAAGTCAAAACTAGATTTAGTGACTTGGTAACGGAGTCGATAGAGAAGGAGGAAGTCTTCCACTATCACTGCTGGTTGAAGTGAAATGCATGCTGGGATACTGTCTAAATGAGCGGAGCATGAACACTTGAGGTCATCTGGACTCAGGATGTGACCTCTAATCGTGCGGACGTGCTGACACACTTCCTGTCTCACCTGCAGGATCACGCTGTCCGGCTGGCTGAAGTTTGGCGAGCTTGTCCGGGCATTTCCGTTCCTCCCCGGAGCCGAAGGCCACAGACCGAGTAACTTCCTGCCACATGTCAGGACACTGCACACACACACACACACACACACACACACACACACACACATCAGTTCACACACACTTCCTACAGGTATGTGAACTGGATATATTAACTCAGCCAATATTAACTTCATCTCTGTTTCACTGCTTTTACAGACGTGGAGTCAGATGTTCAGACATCCAGCAGCTGTTAGCTTAGTTTAGCTAAATTTAGCTTAGCTTAGCATTAGGACTGGAAACAGGTGGGAATAGCTAGCCTGGCTCTGTCCAAAGCTTGAAAGTTAAACATTAACCGGTTTTATCAGTCCAGGTGTGTCAGAGGTCATGTGACTCACTGTCTGAAGTTGAAGAGCGGCATGGTGACCCAGCCCAGAGCCTCGATGCTGCGCCGCTGCTTCCCCTTCTCCTCAGCTCCTCCAGGAGGCGGCAGAGAGCTGGCGTACAGAGTGACGGTCAGCTGAGACTCTCTGGGCAGCTGGTTGATCTGCACTGGGAAAGTCACCCTGCAGGGGGGAGACAGGGGGAGAGAGAGGGGGAGAGAGGGGAGAGAGAGGGGGGGGGAGAGAGAGGGGGAGAGAGAGGGGGGAGAGAGGGGGAGAGAGAGGGGAGACAGGGGGGAGAGAGAGGGGGAGAGAGAGGGGGGAGAGAGGGGGGAGAGAGAGGAGGAGTGAGGGGGGGAGAGAGGGGGGAGAGAGAGGAGAGAGAGGGGAGAGAGAGGGGGGAGAGAGGGGGAGAGGGGGGAGATAGAGAGGAGAGAGAGGGGGGAGAGAGAAGAGAGAGAGAGGGGGGAGAGAGGGGAGAGAGAGAGAGGGGGGAGAGAGGGGGGAGAGAGGGAGGGGAAGAGAGAGGGGGGAGAGAGGGGAGACAGGGGGAGAGAGAGGGGGGAGAGAGAGGAGGAGTGAGGGGGGGAGAGGGGGGAGATAGAGAGGAGAGAGAGGGGGGAGAGAGGAGAGAGAGGGGGGAGAGAGAAGAGAGAGGGGAGAGAGAGGAGGAGTGAGAGAGGAGAGAGAGAGGGGGGAGAGAGAGGAGAGAGGGGAGAGAGAGGAGGAGTGAGAGAGGAGAGAGAGGGGGAGAGGAGGGGGGGAGATAGAGAGGAGAGAGAGGGGGGAGAGGAGGGGGGGAGATAGAGAGGAGAGAGAGGGGGGAGAGAGAGGGGGAGAGAGAGGGGGAGAGAGAGGAGAGAGAGGGGGAGAGGAGGGGGGGAGGGGGGAGATAGAGAGGAGAGAGAGGAGAGAGAGAGAGAGGAGAGAGAGGGGGGAGACAGGGGGGAGAGAGAGAGGGGAGAGGGGGGAGAGAGAGGAGGAGTGAGAGGGGGGAGAGAGAGAGAGATAATACAGGTGACTCTACAGGTGTTAACAGGTGTGTCCAGGTGAGGCTGTGATGTCATCGCTGTGACAGGTACGTACCTCTGGTCCCACACCACCAGGTGGAACAGGTATTTGCTGACCGACTGTTTGCTGGTGTGCTGCGGCGCGCAGAGCTCCGCCCCTCCATGAGTCAGAGAGCAGGACAGGAAGAAACCCTCGTAACTGACCAATCAGAGAGCAGCACAGGGACATGATGTCACACAGTTAATGAGTGACAGTGTTCAGGAGGAGCATCGCTTTTATCAACAGCTGACTGTCTCGACTTCATTCTTCTTCTGTGGATAATAACCAGCAGCACTCTCATCAACAACAGCAACTACAGCACCTGAATGCACCACGAAGCTCAGAGTGAGTCATACTGTGTGAACGCTCACATATATAATCACCTGTCGTCCACACGTTCAGTCATCACTCATTATTCTGACAGATTAGATTAAAACAACATGATTTATTTTATGATCTCACATGTGAATTAAATTATAGATCAGGAACTAAAACTGTCAGAAGTGTGAGTGTGTACCTGGCGGCCCAGGTGATGGGGATGCGGTGAGCGGCGTACACGTTGAAGGAGAGCACGTTGGTGACGAGGCCGGCCTCCTGCACCGGCGCCGTGCAGCAGTTGCTCTGCGGCGTCGTGTGGAAGTTGGCGTTGAACGTGCTGCAGTACAATTCCACCAGATCCAAGATGGCCGCCGTCAACTTCTCCACCACTTTCTCTGTGAAAGGAGGAGACGACGCAGGGTTCATGTTGCTCTGTGTACAAAGACGAGGCTCCGCTCTACATCAGAGCTGCGTGTCCCTGTCCCACCTGTCTCACCTCCACGAGTCAGGGTTCACACATTAAAGCAGCCACACTACAGATCCGGACTCTGGTCAGGATGAGACCAAAATACAATTTAAGTGTTTCAAGTGATCTGATACTGATCCATGTGATCTACAGTCGATCACATGGATCAGTATCAGTGTGTCGGTGACAGGGAGTGAAGAAGTGTCGGCTGTGTCCACTGGACATACTCTTTATTACTGAGCTGCTGGTACGTACCTCTGTTCTCTCTGACAGCCAGCACTGAAGCATCCTGGGAGGAAACCATGAAGAAGAGAACAGAGTGAACAAGGTGAGGCGTCAGTCACAACGTTTAAACCTGTTCATGTTTAATGGAGCGCTTCAACAGCTGATCCACAACAAACACGTTGATTCACCTTCAGCACTTTGGGCTGCAGGCGACAGGGGCATGCTGGGAGCTGGCTGAGGGCGGACGTCACATCAGGTGTCTCCACGGCAGCCAATGAGCTGCAGAGCGCCTTCACTGATTGGACGAGACGCTCCACGTGCAGCGGCAGCTCCACCTTAAGAGACGCACAAGAGAAGAAGAAAAAAAGAAGAGGAAGAAGAAGACATTTTGTCAGTCTGAGCGCTGAAGACTGTGTTGACAAAACGTCATGTTTGATTTGAGATGTTGTTAAACAAACACTGAACTTCAGCTGTGAATGATGAGAAACTCACAGGTGGACAGGTGTGTGTTACCTCTGACAGCAGGAAGGACTCAGCTTCATTATGAAAAGTGTCCAGCAGCAGAGTCAGAGCCTCCCTGATCACACACACACACACGCGCGCACACGCACACGCACACGCACACACACACACACAATAATACAATAAGTTTATGTTTTTGTGTCACATATTTTAGATCAGTGAATTTCATTAATTTAAGCTGGACACCATAACAGCCAATCATCTGCAGCAGCAGAATCATTATTATTAATATAATTAAGGTCCAGGCCCCGCCCCTCACCTGGTGACGGTCTGTTTGATTGGACGCTCCTGCAGCAGGATGCTGTGGTTCATGGTGGACAGCGTCTCATCGTCTTCTTTCTGTCATTAAAAGTAAAACAGTGATGACCTGAATCATCCTGCAGCAGACTGCAGTGTGAGTGAGTGTGTGTGCGTGTGTGTGTGTGTGTGTGTGCGTGTGTGT
>NC_140187.1:310000-332500 GCF_965226575.1 Pagrus pagrus | reverse complement strand
ACACACACACACACACACACACACACACACACACACACACACACAGCAGTGTGCAGGTGTTTTGTCACTCTGCTGGTTTCATTCAAAGACTGGAGACCCCTGATAATGGACACCTGTCACACCTGTCACACCTGTCACACCTGCCACACCTGTCACACCTGTCACACCTGCCACACCTGTCACACCTGTCACACCTGTCACACCTGTCACACCTGTCACACCTGCCACACCTGTCACACCTGCCACACCTGTCACACCTGCCACACCTGTCACTAAACATTGTGAAACTCTGTCTCTGACTAATTCTTCATTATTTGTTCCTTCTTGTAAATTCAGCAAATGTTCTACATGAACTTCTTTCTGTCTTTGAGTAGAAACATGGAGTCTGTTTGTCTCAGTGATGGACGAGCAGGAAGTGACATCACATCACAGGTGTCACTCAGACTTATTGTGAAGTTCCGAGTTGAAAGTTTAAAAAACAGCCGGTTAGTTTCCTGATGTGTGATGAACATTACAGCCTCAGGGGGGCGCCGTCATCGCTGCACACTGTTCTCTTCTTTTACCGTCACTATTTTACACAGTCAGATTTAAGGGTGCATCAGACTGCAGTTTGTTATCTGCAGACAGGGACTGAACAGCTATCACCAAGCAGACTTTGCAGAACTTAAGATGAAAATTTGCAGTTTCAGCAAGAAAACTAAAAACAGTTTTCACCACAGATACAGAGCTGAGATTTACTGCTCACAGGACACAACAGGAAGTGAAAATATTCTAATATGATATAAAACAGACGAGTAGACGAAATGTTGGAGCAGAAGTCACGGAAAACAGTTTCTCAAACCGAAGGTCGAATTATAATCTAGGTCTGATTATTTTTCTGTAAAATGCAGCGAGACTAAAAAATAGTCAGATAATAATATAATAATTTAATAATAATCAGACCTGCCATCACTGATCGCATCGTCAGGCTGTACTTTACTCAGTCAGGCCTCGTTCAGGGACTGTGGGACATTTCAGGTTCTTACTTGTGGAGGAACTCGTCGTGTCTGCACACCTTCAGCAGGTAGTGATCCACGTCCAGGTGATCCAGGTCGTCCTGAGCGTAACACAGAGTCTGATAGATGAGCAGGTCCACCGTGGACGAACCTCGCACGCGCACACACACACACACACACACACACACACACACACACACACACACACACACAGGTCTTTATTATCACAGTAACATCACTCTGGTCCCTTCATTATTCTACTATTATTTAAAGTATCTCAATATAAAATATTATTACTTAAATCTCGGAATATTTTTTTCTCAAAGAACTAAATCATCAACTTGTTAAGACATTTATTTTGAAGTATAACTTCCTGTGTAAGTTAGTCTCGTGCAGTGTCTTACCATCGCAGGTAAAGGTGAGCGGCTCTCTGAAGTGCTCGCTGATGACGGTGACCTTCACGCTGACCCCCAGACCCTGATGCAGCTCCTCCTGACCCACCGACGGCGACCACACGAAGCCGGCGTTCTTTGAGCAGTCGCTGTGCGGGTACGCCGAACGTAACCTGACGAAACAAAACACAAAGTACTGTCAGGAGTACTGCAGTGTGGTACTGAAGTGTACATCAGCTGTGAGGTCAGAGGTCACTTCAACTTTGTTACAGAGAGATTAAATGACTTCTCATCAGATCGATTATAAATTATAAACTGAAACATTAAAAAAGCAGGAACTGATCAAACAGTTTGATCGACTAATGATACGATCAGACTGAGTCTGATTTAAAACACTGAGACAAGTCATCACAATTATGTAAAAATACTCGATTACTAGTCAAAGCATTCTAGATCTTTCTTACGTAGAAGTACACAAGTGTTCCTCATGTAGTTCAGGTATCAGCAGTAAAAGTACTCATTGTGCAGTAAAATGTCTGATAGATCAGAATCAGCTTTATTGACCACAATAAAGGAAAATACTGACACAGAAACACGAGAGAGCTGAACGAAAGTAAACAATCATTTAAATATCACAGACACAAAACGCTTTAAGCACCAAACTCACACAAACCAACCAATCGAGGCAGCAGGAGAGCAGCAACTCTCCGTGTTCTAAAATGAGTGTTTTTGTCAATGGAGTCTGGTGGCTCCAACAGAGTGATGTTACTGTTGTCTCTGGGTGAACGAACAGGATCTGACTCTTTAACAACAAACTTCATCTGTGCAGGATCCTCTCAGTGACGCTGTCAGACAGCCAGTGGCCAAAACATTTACAGTTACAGTTACATTTAGGGCATTTAGCAGACGCTTTTGTCCAAAGCGACTTACAATAAGTACATTTGTCACAAGACAGAAACAACATTTCACCGTCGATATAGTAGAATAGAAAAAATAGAAACAATTTTCAAGCCTCATCTGACCAAAGTAGCTGCTATTTATCAAGATACCTTCAGTACATAAGTGTCAAAAAAGTGGGCATACTTTGAGAGATTATCCTGTGTGTGTGTGTGTGTGTGTGTGTGTGTGTGTGTGTTACTCACACGTCCAGCATGTGACAGAAAGCTGCCACCTCCTCGTCTCTCTCCTCAGACACCTGGAAGAGTTCATATCCAAATCCATTCATCCTGGACACCAGAGAAACCTGTCAATCACACACAGAGTCGACCAATCAGAGGAGAGCTCCACCGGGGGACGACCTGATCTACCTGATCGTCATTATTATTGATTATTAACATAAATAAAACCCACTTTCTCTGAGACTGAACTTTGACAGGAAGAGAGATGATTTTACTATTTACATCAACATGTGGTAAAAGACTGTGACATCACTTCCTGTGCAGGTGAGGTTTCAGTAAACAGTGTTGATCTGTGTTTTATGTCCCAGGCCACAGGGTTGACAGCACCTGGTCAGTGTTGTCACCTGTCCACCTGCAGGCCTCACAGAGCTCTGCTCACGTCTCTGTTTTCTTCTGTAGTTTCCTGACTTCACTGTAATCAGGATTTTAATCATGAAGTTTCACTTTTTAATGTCACGTTCGTCCTCGAGCTGCTCATACCTATTAAAACTAAAACTGAGTCTGATCTCATCCTTGTTTTGTCCCACAGAGCAGAATGTCTGACCCTGTGACACCAACAGCTCCACTTTATCAGTTCAAATAATATTCACCACATCAACAACAAGCAGCAGCCTTCAGACGGATTAAATGTGTTGGAGAAGACGTGTAATCATGTGACATCACTCAGGTAACCTGCTCGTTAAGAACACCACATGAATCCAGGGTCTTACCGGGTCTGCAGACACCCGCCGCTGGTTCTTGTTGCTCTTGGGAACAGGTACGTACGTCCTGGGTGGGACTTGAGGGGGGAGCGTCTTACTGCGAGCCACAGGCTTCCCTGATTGGTCCCCATTGGCCCTCCGGCCTCGAGGCCCCGGCCGGCTCCCGTTGAGTCGCGACAGCGAGTCGTTGATGTTGTCATAGTTCAGCTCCCCAGAGCTCACTTTGGGCTGATCCACGTCGGGCGTGAACAGGTTCACGTCACGGGGAACCGTGGACCCTCGGGGGGGCAGGAAGGGGTTCTCTGACCCTGATGACGGGGGGATGGGGTTTCTTGGGGGGATGGCGGGGGGGATATCATCTGGAAGAGAGGGGAAGCCTTTAGAAAGAAACCCTGACCCAGAGCCAGGTGAGTCCCCGAGGTTAGAACCTGAGCCGTCCCTGAACTTGCTGAGCTCAGGACTGTCCAGGATGTACAGGGACTCTTTGATGAAGCCTCCCTGAGGAGGGAGCGCCCTGGCTGGGAGGGAGGGGACAGACTGAGAGCCTCCAGGCTGGTTCAGGGAGGGGTCGGACCCTGACAGGCCCCTCAGTAGGCCTCCTCCAGCAGGGGCAGCAACGGGCTGGCTCGCTGTGGGTCGGGGGCGTTCGACGCTGGGATTCGGGGTCTTGGAGCGGGTCTGGCTGGGAGCTCTGGAGCCAGGCGTGGGGCCGGTCCCTGTTCCGCTCTTGTCCTGCTTGAGTCTGGAGAGGGCGTCGTACTCCATCTGCAGCGCCTCGGCAAGGACCAGCTCCTTCTGACTGAGACCCAGAGCCTCCAGGCAGCCCCAGCCCGCCTCGCTGCTCTCCTTCTGGGTCTGAGCTGCCGACATGATGCCTCCACAGCAGACCAGACAGAGGGAAGAGCTTAACTAACAGCTGCAGTGAGGACACATGGACCTGCTGAGGACAGAGAGGACAGACATGAGACAGAGACTGACACAGACAGACAGACAGACACAGACAGAGAGAGACAGTAAGTTTAACTGAGTCGTCTGTCCCTCACAGAGACTCTCAAACCTGCAGACAAGTGTGCAGGAGGAAGGAAACCCAGAAACACAATGAGGAGGAAGTGACATCATGAGGAGGTGAACCAGCTGTGACCTCATCAGGTCTGATTTTAAAAATGTTATGATGTATAGCTAATGGTGGTGTTTTTGGCCTTGTGCAGGGAGATTGAATGGAGTTGCCAAGCAACTTCAGGATGCCTTCCCCTGGCTTATGTCGGTTGCCTGTGCTGCCCATCGTCTTGCCCTGTCAGGCCAGGATGCAACAAAATCTGTCCCCTACATGGGCACATTCAGGGACCACCTGCAGCAGCTGCACAGTTATTTCAGGAGGAGCGCCAACAGGACAGCTTCTCTGAAGATGGCAGAGCAGACCTTGGGGATTGACCATTTGAAAGTCAAGGTAAGTCATATTAAAAGAGAAACAACAAATACCTCATCAAATGAAGGTTGGATAAATGTGGATAAGAGCGCCTGCTAAATGAAATTGTAGTAAACAAAATGTATGACTTGGGCCTTAACCTATTACTTTAATCTTTATACTTGTAACTGCTGTATAGGAGGTGAAGGACAAACGCTGGCTGTCACAAGATTTAGCAGTTCAAAATATTCAGCGTAACCTCCCAGCAGTCCTGGCGGCCTTGGCTAACGAGTCAGAAGTAAACGGATGCCCAACAGCCAAGGGGCTCTCTTCCTTTCTGGCCACATACAGGTTTGTGGCAGCAGTTCACCTGCAAGCAGATGTGCTGCCACACCTAACGTGCCTGTCCAAACTCTTCCAGAAGGAAAAAGTGAATTTCCTGGCAGTGAAATACCAGGTAGGAACTTATTGCAATAGAACATTTTAGAAGCTCTTATTATCTGCAGATTTTACCACATGTATTTAACCCTCATCCTTTTATCAGGTCCCTGTCACGGTGGCTGCTCTAAGGAGGATCAAAGATGCTGGAGACAATCAGCCTCCTGGTTCATTCCTGTCCAGACTGAACCAAGACCTGGATGATCCAGCAGGACTGTCTGCCTTTGGGATAGTTGATGAGGAGGAGAGGGGCCAAAGAGGGACAGACCACCAAGAAATGTCGGGCGGCAAAATGACGTTGACGCGCTGCTTGTGTTCCCGCGGGGTTCATTGGGGCTCCACTCCGGTCAAACCTTGTGCTGAGCGCGAAACGCACCTCACTGGCGCAGAGCGACGCGGTGGTTTCATTTGCTGCTTGGCGACAGGAGGACTCCGCGGCACGTTTGAAACAGGTGAGGTGAATTATTTTGCATAAAAAACACAAAGTTTCATACAAAAAACCCATGTTTCACCCATATTTTATGCTTCACAGACCTCATAATGTCGCAGAAAATCAGCAACTTTTTTAATAAGAAAAGAGCAAGAGAGGATGAGGAGGACAGGTAGAAACAGTGCAGACGGACAACAGCTCAGGATATAATAAATACATCAATAAAATCTTATCAAAGTCGGCTGGTAGTATTTTATCCAGAAATATTCTATATTGACCCAGTCCCCACCCCCCACCCCGCGGCCGCCTCAGCCCAAATTTGGGCCAGAAAAAACCCTGCTCTGTATATGGTCTCTATATGGCAATTGAACACAGATGGCCATACCTGCCAGCAAAACACTATTGCAGCCAATAAGCAACAGACAGTGTGTTGTAAATATTTCAGAGAAGGGAGATGAGAGCACAGGAACAGTCAGTGAGGAGCGTGTAGCATTGCATTGAGTCCAAGCCATGATCGATTGCATCTTTAAGACAAACTAACGAGATTACTTTTGTTTGCCTTCTTTAGGTAATGGAACCATATATAGAGGCCCTAATAGATAGCTTTGAACGGCGATTCTACAGCCTAAACTTATTGGGAGCCTTCGAAGTTTTTGGACCACAGGCAGCCATTGGAGATGAGGCTGAAAATCTCTCGAACCTGAGAGCTCTCGCTGAGGAGTTCCAACCAGGCAACCAGGTGCTGCAGGAATGGGCTTCATATGAGCAACACATCGTGTGTGGAGCTTTCCAAGTATGTACAAAACTTAGTGACCTTCCAGACAGGTCTTTTAAGTTATGAAGCTTACTCCATGTTTATGTAATTTTCTTCCAGGACATGGACCAGCAGCAGTGCATGCAGAGTAGGGGTGTGCAAAAAAATCGATTCACATAAGAATTGCGATTCTCATTTACTACGATTCTTAATCAATATAAAATGTCCCAAAATCGAGTTTAAAAAATAAAACAAATCCGCTGTCTGTCGGCCTTCATTTTGTAACTACGTGGGACGTCCTGACGTCACCACGCAGCCGGCTCTGGAACATACGCATGCGCGGAAAGCACCAAAACAAGGAGGAAACTACAATCATGGAGGAACGAGAGATACAACCGGCCCTGTCCTCGTTGAAGGCAAAGATTTGGACTCATTTTGGTTTTTACCGAATGCCCGGGAAGACCGAGCTTGACATGAGCGTCACAGTGTGCAAGATTTGCAAAAGTAAGATTAAGCACTTCGGGAACACCACAAATGTGCGGGCTCACATCACCAGGCATCACCCAGAGTTGAAGGACACGGTGCAGAGTCAGCCACCAGCGGCAGACCAACGCACACTGCATTGCTTCACCAAACTCTCTGCCAACTCTGAGCGGGCAAAAAAAATAACCAGGTCTATCGCCTGCTTCATCGCCAAAGACTTACGGCCTTACAGTGTGGTGGAGAACGAGGGGTTTATCTACATGTTGCAGACAGCGGAGCCAAGGTACGCCATACCATCCCGTAAGTTTTTCACTGAGACAGCTGTGCCACAGCTTTACCAAGACACTAAAAGAAAGGTCGCCAGTGCATTGACCAAAACGGCCAGTGGCACTAACATGTGATGCATGGACATCAAGAGCAACTCAGTCTTTTGTGACTTTCACCGCTCACTATATAACTGATACGTGGCTGCTCGAATCCCGTGTTTTGCAAACTCGTGTGATGCATGAAAGCCACACGGCCGTAAATGTCAATGCCGTGTTTCACTCCGTTGCTGATGAATGGGAGCTGACTGTCGCGGATCTGGTGATTGTGACTGATAATGCTGCCAACATGCTCGCCGCTACACAGATTGACAACTTGGCACACGTTACATGTTTTGCCCATACTCTCAACCTGGCTGCTCAACAAGCTTTGAAGCTAACTACTGTGTCACGACTGCTTGGGAGGATCAGGCGAATCACTGGTTTCTTCCACCGCAGCACCATCGCAAATCATGAACTGCAGGAGAAACAGAAACTTCTACAGTTACCGGTGCACAAACTGAAAACGGATGTCGCTACACGATGGAACAGCGCACTGGACATGATTGAGCGATTCCTAGAGCAGCAGGCTGCTATTTGTGCCGCGCTCCTCTCCCCAAAGGTGAGAAGATGTGGAAGCGACATCTGCACACTCAGCGACATGGACATCTCCACTGCTGAGGAAATAGCATCGGCGCTGAAACCAATGAAAAAAGCAACCCACATCATGTCCGAGGATTCTAGACCTACACTCTCAGTTATTGCTCCTCTGCATGCTCAGTTGCTGCACGACACAGGGGCAGCTGGCGTTGCTGCTGAAACTCCAGTTATTCGGGAAATCAAACTGGCAATCCATGAAGATATGGTGAAAAGATACAGTTGTGCACGGGATAAGCGCATGCTTTACACTGCTTCCTTTTTGGACCCCAGATTCAAGGCCCTGCCTTTCCTCGCCAAGGAGGACCAGCTGGAAGTCCATGAAAATATAGTTGCAGATGCTGCAGCATTTGAGGTAATACCTGTTCTTAAACAATATATATTTTTGGAAACTGCATAACACATTTATACATGTTAAAAATGGATAGTAATGTAGGTCAAAGTTAAATGATGCCATCTCATATACCCATCTTGCATAGTTGTATGCATTCTTATTTTATTTTACCATAAAATGAGGGACTGGTGGTGTGATTATATTGTACATAATGACTGATATGATTGTTGATTTTTTTCTGTAGAGGCATGGGAGCTTGGAGGAGGCTGAGACACCACAGCCAGACCCAGAAGAAGGCCCTGCTCCAAAAAGAAGGCCCTCTGCACTAGTTACTCTATTGGGCAAGACATTTTCTGGGGCCAGCGTTGTCCGAAAATCTGCCAGCACCAGAGCTCAAGAGGAGTTGAAGAAATATCTGGAAGCCCCTCCACTGTCTCTGTCAGAGAACCCCCTCAGCTGGTGGAGAACCCACGAGACAGATTCCCTCTCTTGGCTAGACAGGCTAAACGCTTCTTGTGTATCCCTGGCACTAGCGTTGCGGCTGAGAGAGTATTCTCCACTGCTGGGGACATAGTGACAGCTCAGCGAAGTAGTCTTACACCAGCACATGTGGACCAGCTTCTTTTCCTACAAAAGAACCTGGATGTTGCACCTGCAAATGGACAGTAATCTTGGACACAGCTCATGTCCAGTCCTGTCCATGTCCTGTCTTTCATGATTTGTTGAAAATCATACAATCAGTTGCACAGTTGTGGAGAGTTCTATTGTTGCAAGAGGCACTTTAATGAAAAATTCAGAGGCAGCTAACTTACGGGTACTATTTTTCATTAAAAAAAAAAAAAAAAAGAACTTTTATTTTCATAACTTGTTTTTCTTAAAGTTACTGAGAAATATCAATGTTTTATATTTGTGCCACAGTTGTGTTCCACATGATATTTTTGGTGCTGCAACTTTCCTGTGAAATGAAAATGCATCTTGTTCAACTGTACCATTTTTATTATACAGAAGCACTTTATTTTTGTTCCAACTTATTTTATAGCTAGCTACTCAGAGTAGCAGTTGTGGTCCACACACTGTTTTTGGAAAAGGCACTTTCCTTAGAATTTAAAAGGCAGCATGTTTAACTGCACTATTTTTTTTTGTAAAGAGGCACTTTTATTTTTGTTACTTAAGCAATATGTGATATTGCTTTTATGCAACAGTTGCAACAATTCCATCTAAGCATGGATACATGTTTAAACTAAATAAATGTGAAAAAGACAGTTTAATGTCTCCATTTGTCATTCTCTCTTGCAAAGCAGACTGGAGTAGGTCATGAGGATCCGTACCACACCTATAGAGTGAAGCAGAAATCATGAATCAAATCGTTTTGAATCGAAAATTGATTTTGAATCGAATCGTAGCTCCAAAAATCAGAATCGAATTGAATCGTGAGATAGAAGAAGATTCCCACCCCTAATGCAGAGGCTGGCGTCACAAATTGATGAGTGGGGACAGCTATACCCAGGCCTGAGTCAGCTGGCAGCAATTGCTCTGGTGATACTGTGTCAACAGTGAACTGTGAGAGGGACTTCAGCACTATGAAGAGGGTAATTTAATCTAGGGCCCGACCGATTTATCGACCCATTTGAAAAGATCCCCCGACATGAGGCTATTTATCCTGTAGAGGGCGCACCGACCTCATGACAAACTCCATCCACTATCCACTAACCAACTCACAGCACAGGAGAGTGACTGATCTGGAGCAGGCAGCGGCAGGGACGCACGGAGGAGAGTGGTCCGCCTCAACGGTAAATAAACAAGTTTGTGAAATAAACAATAAGTCAACAAGTTTCAATTCAACTCACTTCACGATGTTCCCCGCTGTGTTGGTCTCGATCACGCCAAGTCAACGTTTAAGCACTATGTAATATGCAAGCTAAAGTTAGAATTAGCCATCTGCTATTAGCCTTGCTACACATATTAGCCGTGCCAGTACTGGTAGAATAAACATCACAGTACACATTACGTAATCTACTAGCTACTTCTCTCACTGAGGCAGCTGCATGTCTCCAGATAAGACCGGAGCAAAATGAGTAACGTGAGTTAAGACGGGGAGGCACCGACCGGCCGGGAGGGAGGGAGGGAGGGAGGGGGGGGGGTGGGGGGGGGGGGGCGAGTAGTTGAAAACGCTTTTCTGGTCCGAGTTTGATTCATGATAAATCCGTGGTATATTACTGAGATGATCAGTCGGTCTTCCTGTCGGCGTGAAGAGCAGTAGCCTACAGTATATCGAGTGTTCTTGATTTTTTGTTTTTTTTAAACGTTATGATGTACGTGAGTTAGGTTTTTTTATTTTTATTTAGGCTATTTATTTTAGAGGATGACGAGTGTGTGAGTGCGGGAGGTTGACAAATCAGACTCACACTCACACCCGCTACAGTCTGAATAATAAGCAGAGAAGAATTAGTTTATCATCTTTATTACAGTTAAAATAAATAGCCAGGGGTGTAGTGTAAGCCATATTATTAATATGCTGCTTGACTCAGCAATAAAAAGGATTTGAAATTATTTTTAAAAATTGTTATATTTCTATACCTACAGCTGCAGCCACACCAGTCGCAGTTAATGATATTTGCATACATGTTTTGATTCTGAAGTGATCAGAATGTGGGTTGGACTTCTTTCACTGATACGTAAAGGACATTCTCTGGTTTGATTGGGAGTCTGTGTAATAGAGCTTAATGCCAAGTAATTTTCCAGAAAAACACTGTTGACAGTAATGGTCATTCTCACATTTTCCGAGATTTACTATTGGTATCTGCTTTATTTGCAGGTGAAGACGGATCTGCGGAAGGGGACCATTTGGCGACGGGCCCCCCATATCACAACTAAATTATCAGCGAGCCTTGGAGCTGTTTTTTGAAAAGCCAAGAAAAATCAAGTGCTCGGCATCAGAATGTACCCTGTGCCATTAGATCTGTCTGGTTTACTTTAATACTTTTAAAATAAACTAGATTCAACAACTACGTTTCCGCATTGTGCCACTACATTTATTTTTTCTAAGGCTTATGATAAATATCAAAGAAAATTAAGCTGAAAATTAACACAAATTCTGAACTTTTTTTCTGCCCAGTTCAAAGTACATTTGTACAATGATCTGGTCTCTGCAGATGCCTTCAATCTGTTGATCGTCATGTCATTTGTAAGAATGAGACTCACTTTGTAGTCTCAATCTGTCAACATGTTTTCAAAAATCTCAACAGTAGTCTCCGTTTAAAGGGTCATTTTTCAAAATTTTCTTCAGGGGGGACATGCCCCCCCGGACCCCCCTAGTGTTGCTAGGTTACCAACTCAGAGCCCCGCTGCTACAGAAACATCTAGAGGAAACACTGTGAGGCTGCTTGTTAATATGTTTCCTCCGTTCAGTCGATGCTGACTTTGTAGATGCTGAGAAGTGAAAGATATTTGAAAAGTTACCTGTTCTGATCTGTTCTAGTCTGTCTGATCGGTACTGATCCACCCCCTCATGTCAGCTCATGAGCTCCAGAACTGTCTGTCAGCCAAACTGACCAATTACAGCTCTCGTTGTCCATGTGATGATGTAGGGAAAGGAACAGCAGACATAACCATTTATTATCAAAACAACAATACAACAATAACAGATCAATAACAGATCTTCTGTATGGACTCATGAATGTGACTGAGAGGACGACAGACTGAGGGGGGAGTTGTCATCACGGGGGGGGAGGGGAGGAAAGGGTGGTGGGGGAGGGGGAGAGACAGAGTGTGTGTGTGTGCGTGTGTGTGTGTGCGTGTGCGTGTGTCCCACAGAGAGATAAACCCTGAGATCACCACAGACCAGCTGTGTCCCACTTCCACACTGAGCACTGGTTTGACTGGTCTAGACCAGCTGGGACCAACAGGAAGTGATGTCACACACACAGATTATTGATGACTCTGATCATTGACTGTAACAAACATCCAGAGTGGTTCTGCTCTGTCAGACTCTGGTGGACAGTAATCAATCAGCTGTTTTACTGGCCTACATTACCCATGATGCACCTGTCCCTCTGACAGAAGAGTTTATAAACTGACTCAGTGTTGGAGTGAACCTGCTTTACTTTTTGTTAAAGCTATAGTTGGTAATGTTGGAGAGCTAGCAAGATTTGAAAGTGGCACCTCCTCTAAGCTCCGCCCCCTTCTCCCCCTCCCGTCAGTGCTCCGTCCAAAGCCCCGCCCCCACACACTTGACCGTGCATCAGACAGTCCGTCAGCAGGGCAGAGGAGAGCCGTTAGCATTGGGCTAATACAAGCTACAAAAGTAGCTAAGTTGGCTAACGTTACATATTTCATGAAAATAACAAATCCCCCCGAAGCAAAACAAATAATTACCTGTCCAACAGAAAGACAGCAGCCTCTGCATCACTTCTGGAAGTGCTACTTTAGCTGCATTTTCATCTGCCATTGTTCTCTCCTGCTAACTGTGCTAACTCTTCTTCTTCTTCTGTTGTTTTATGGCTGTTGGCAAACAGCTGTTAGGTGCATTACCGCCACCTTCTGACCTGGAGTGGATCTCCTGCTAACTCCATATGCAGCGTGCTGAATATATCCGGCAACAGTGACACGTGATGAGTGCGCAGGGAGGAGGGGGGGACAGAGGGGGGTGCAGGCAGGACGAGACATGAAGGCATCTGATTGGTTCCTTCAACTCGGACCGAGAGGCAGGGATTGGTCAGAGTTTTTACAGGCCTGCAGCTGCCACAGAGGTCTGATTTATTTCAGTCCTTCTTCTGAACACATTATGTTGGACTACTCTCAGGGTGGGAAGACCATTTCACCCAGTATAACAAAAAGTGTTTCTGAACAGGATTACCAGCTATACCTTTAATTTTATAAAACACTATTTAAATGTTCTATGAAAAGCTTCTCTTTTAATAAAGTTTAAGATTCTAAACCAAGATTTTATTTTTAAAATAATAACAATCATCATCAGTCCTGACAACTCGCTGTGAGACGCGTGTCTCCTATGGATCAGCTGTGTCTCCTATGGATCAGCTGTGTCTCCTATAGATCAGCTGTGTCTCTTATAGATCAGCCGTGTCCTATAGATCAGCTGTGTCTCCTATAGATCTGCTGTATCTTGTCTCCTATAGATCAGCTGTGTCTCCTATGGATCAGCTGTGTCTCCTATAGATCTGCTGTATCTTGTCTCCTATAGATCTGCTGTATCTTGTCTCCTATAGAACAGCTGCGTCTCCTATAGATCAGCTGTGTCTCCTATAGATCTGCTGTGTCTCCTATAGATCTGCTGTATCTTGTCTCCTATAGATCAGCTGTGTCTCCTATAGATCTGCTGTATCTTGTCTCCTATAGATCAGCTGTATCTTGTCTCCTATGGATCAGCTGCGTCTCCTATGGATCAGCTGTGTCTCCTATAGATCAGCTGTGTCTCCTATGGACCAGCTGTGTCTCCTATAGATCTGCTGTATCTTGTCTCCTATAGATCAGCTGCTTCTCCTATAGATCAGCTGTGTCTCCTATGGACCAGCTCTGTCTCCTATAGATCTGCTGTATCTTGTCTCCTATAGATCAGTTGCGTCTCCTATAGATCAGCTGTGTCTCCTATGGATCAGCTGTGTCTCCTATAGATCAGCTGCGTCTCCTATAGATCAGCTGTGTCTCCTATGGATCAGCTGTGTCTCCTATAGATCTGCTGTATCTTGTCTCCTATAGATCAGCTGCGTCTCCAGCAGCCAATGACCTCACACATGTGCTGTTTGACACAACAACAACCGTCTCTGATGAATCTACAGGAAACGTAAACATCTGACTGATTTCATGGTTCTTGTTTGTTGTCTGTCAGTGACATCAGGATGGGGGCTGCCGCCAACCAATCAGAATCCTCCCTGATCACCTGATCAAACCTGCTGCAGTGGTTTCAATAAAAGCTCTTCAACGTCGAGCTGCTCCAGTTTTCTGCAGGACATTATTCATATCACACAAAAACTGAAACGTCTGTTTCCAACACTGTGCAGAACTTAACGTCTGTCTGGATCAGAACCGCTCACATTTACAAGTTAACAGATACGATGGATCATCTTCACAACTGAGCATGGTACAGTCCAGATCGAACTGCAAAAACACACCAAAACAACACAACAACAACACAACCACAACATACAACAACACAACACAGCCACAACATACAACAACACAACACAACAAAACAACACAACACAACCACAACAACACAACGCAACACACAACAAAACAACACAACAACACAACCACAACATACAACGCAACACACAACAAAACAACACAACCACAACATACAACAACACAACAAAACAACACAACAACACAACACTACACAACACAACCACAACATACAACAACACAACGCAACACACAACAAAACAACACAACACAACAACAACATACAACACACAACGCAACACACAACAAAACAACCACAACATACAACACACAGCGCAACACACAACAAAAGAACACAACACAACAGGGAGTAGAGAGCAGACTGCACACACACATCCGTCATATATTAATAATAAACAGTCTGTGCTGATTTGATGGAAATGACCTCTCACGTATTTATCACCACGCCCACTGTAGTGACGTCATAACACCGATGTTTTATCAGACAAACACATTTAAACTTAAGTGTCCCATCACACCTGAAAACACCCAGTAATCACGTGTTCACACAGGTGCATGTGACGTCATTGACCGTTCTGGTGAACGGTCAAAGGTCATGATTGTTAGCTTGTTTGCTGTTTAGCCTATGATGCTATGATCTTTGGTGTTTCGGTGAAACTGCGCAGACTCAGAAGCAGGTGGCACACGTCATTAACCATGAAGTGATGGGTCCAAACATCTGTGACAGCTGCAACGTTCAAACCAACACAGCCCGGTCCCACAGAGCCCCCAACCAAACTCCGTTCACAAATCCAGCACTTTAACGTAGCCTCATTCACCGGCCAACGTTCGCAACGGCCACGGCACGTACAAAACTTAAGCAACGTTGCTGTCTTTGGATCCGGACGTGTCCTTTACATCAACTCGTGGGAAGTTTAAAAATGCTTTAAACGTCAGATATCAGCTCGGCCTGTGTTCCTGCCGGGGGTTTTCCTCCCGCAGCCCGCATGCAGGGCGGTGGCGAGCAGCCCGGACCACTCCTGAAAGGTTAACTAAGATCTGTGGCACTGAGCAGCATTCAGGTGGATTACATGTGCGCCGAATTTAACTGTAAACTACAACTTATTCCAGAAAGTCATCAGCCATGTTCGAGCAGGAGTCTACATCTGCCGACATAGCGGGATTGTTTTGGTTGCCAGATGTGTGAATGGAGTTTGGTTTAACCTTCTCTTCAAAGAATGGCAGTCTCATGAAGCAGCGAGTGAGCAGACTGTAACTTGTCAGAGAAATGCGTCAGGACATTTGCCATCACCCGCCACAGCAGAGAGCTAACGTTAGCTAACAGCTGCTCGGGCTCCAGGTGGAGAACCTTACCTGAGTGTCCGTCTATGGTCGCCGGGAGCGGGCGGCGGTTGCCATTTTAAAGCGGTTTACTTTCCTGCCAAAAATTACATCGATGCCTTCAACTGTCGACTCCGTGTCGGTGTTCAGGCAGATTAAGAGGCTCCGGTCGCCGGTACGGACGGTGCTCCACACATACAGGCGGCAGAGTCGGATGAGTGGCCCCGCGGTGTCAGCCTGTTTATGGCTGAAGTGAACAATGCAGCCCGCTGTAGAGGCTCCGGCTGCGGCTCCGCTCTCCGCTGCCTGTCGGCCCGAGTCAGTCTCCGCTCGGCGCGCGCACACACACACACGCCACGAGCCGAGGCTGCTTCCGGTCACGCTTTCAAAATAAACCACAGTTTAAACCACAATTTATAATGATAACCTGATCAGGTTCAGTCTCTGTGTGTGACTCAGCCTGATTAGATTCAGTCTCTGTGTGTGACTGAGCCTGATTATGTTCAGTCTCTGTGTGTGACTGAGCCTGATTAGATTCAGTCTCTGTGTGTGACTGAGCCTGATTCTCTGTGTGACTGAGCCTGATTAGATTCAGTCTCTCTGTGTGACTGAGCTGAGTTGTTTTTAAAATATAGAAATTAATACAGTTTTAATTAATAGAAATATGAATGAATCATGGTCTCTTTATTTTATTTATTTATTTTATTTATTTATTTATTTATTTATTTATTTATTTATTTTCCCTTCTAATCCCACATTTATTCTATTTTCTATTTTCATTATTTTTTATTTATATACAAAGTACTCGTCTTGATCCTTGAATAAATGAAATGAGTTTCCAGACTCATTATGAATTGTGAGTCAGCTGTCAGTAGTTACTCTTCTCCCCTTTCTGTCTGTTCACTGCTGTAGCAGGTCGCTAGTTAGCTACCAGGAGCAGAGCTAACTCTAGCAGCGATTCAGCTAATGGAGCTATAAGCTAACCTATAACATTAAAAGCTGAAGCTCGAGAAAATAACGTTGACAGAAGTTCTTTACAGACATATAGAATATATTTAGCAGTGAAGCAAACAGCTAGCGTTTAAAAATATAAATGTATAAATTGTTTGATTTCTGTATTTAATTTTTTATTACAACTTCCTGTCTGCTCATTTTGTGACTATTTCTGCCTCGTTCACTTTGTTTTGTCCAGAAAATATAAAGTTCTAGTTTTTTTAAAAAGCTTTGGATCTTTTTCCTTCACAGATCTTCTGTTACATATATTAAACATATGTAAAACCCTTTTTATTTTTAACACACTGTGTGTATGTTTTTATTTATATATTGATTTTTATGTTATTTTATATGAATTGTTCAACTTGTACAATTTTTATGTTTAAGTGACTGCTGCTCAGATTATTTCATGTGTGATCTGATCAGATTCAGATTCACAGATCTGAATAAATAATGATAATTAAAAAACATTGTTTCTGATATTTTCAAGTTATGAAGACTTTGATTGACAGGATATTAAATCTAAAATGTCTCTGAGGACTGTCGGTGTCTCCAGGTCGTGTTGTGTCAGAGAACAGAAGAATCCAACAGGAGGATTATTGTCTTTTATTGTCGTCATGTCAACAAACTAATTTGTAAATGTAAATGTTATTCAGCTGTGAATCAAAACAATCAATGCTTAAAAAGCCACAGAGTCAAATACCAATAAAAATAAGTTTAGACTAATGTTCATGAGCTCTAAAATAAAGTCATTAAAATGATTTCACTGATCGTACAACTCAATAAGGATTACACCTGACCTGATGTCAGGCTGCAGTTACGGGTCGATCAATATAAAAAAGTTAACATGGAAATACAAAACCTTTCCCCTCAAATCATCATAATAAAGATATTTTTAATTAATCAATAAGTAACAAAACAAAACCTGCCAACTTATTAATACGACAGACTTCATAACACTGAGATCAGGTTTAAAAAACAGACAGATATGAGTCTCTACACGTGACGTTGTCATCATGACATCGTCGTCGTCATGACGTCATCATCGTCATCATGACGTCATCATCATGACATCATCATCATCATCATCATCATGACAGTTGACATCCTCAGTCTGTGACGAGGGGACAGTCGGAGCAGAGATCAGTTAAATGTTCAGCAGATTAATTCTCTTTATTATTAACCAGAAAATCTTTCACAGACATCCACCAGGTGAGACACAGCAGGTCCTCCGTCCACCAGGTGAGACACAGCAGGTCCTCCGTCCACCAGGTGACACACAGCAGGTCCTCCGTCCACCAGGTGGGACACAGCAGGTCCTCCGTCCACCAGGTGAGACACAGCAGGTCCTCCGTCCACCAGGTGACACACAGCAGGTCATCCGTCCATCAGTGTGTCTGCAGTGTCTTCAGTGTCTCCTGGAGGACAGCAGCCGTCTCTAAACCTCCTTCTCGTCTTTATTTTGAAGGGACGTCCGTCTCAGATTCTCCTTCACCTTGACGAACTCTGGAGCTCTCAGGTTGTCCTCCTGCTCCTTCTCCTGTTGTCTGTCCAGCTGCAACACAAGAGACACAAGTCAGGACAACAAGGTGACAGGAAGACGTCATGATGATGACGAAGCTGCGCGCCCGTGTGTGTGTGTGTGTGTGAGACCTCGTCCAGCTTCCTGTGTCTCTTGAGCAGCTCGGCCTCCAGAGGAGAGATCTTCCTGTGAGCTTCCTCTTCCTGTTTCCTCTGTTTGATCAGCTGATCTCTCTTCCTCGACTCCAGAACTCGCTGCAGCTCCGGCTTCACCTCCACACTGACCCCGCCCCTGGACACACACACACACACACACACACACACACACACACAGAGAGAGAGAGAGAGAGAGAAGAAATACATTCAGCATTAAATGAAAACAGTCAGTTGTTTGTTTCCTTGTAAAAAGTGTGAGTTTGTGGCAGCATGGCTGTACCAGCCTGTCTGCTTCTGTGTCTCAAGTGCTAAAGTCTTACCTGCCAACATTTAGCAGCTGTTTGAACACACTGTTTACACTGATTTCACCATTTACACTCAATTTATGACAGAAGAAACATTTTATTGATCTAAATATGTCACATTTTACAAACACACTAACAGTAACCAGTATAGGCTACTTCTTTGTCCCCAGACTCCCTTAACAAATGTGTCAGTTTAGTGAGTTGTTGAGTTGGAGACACTTTATAAACTGTGTGAAACTCTGTCTCTGACTGATTCTGACTGATTTGTTCCTTCTTGTAAATTCAGCAAATGTTCTGCATGAACTTCTTTCTTTATTTGAGTAGAAACATGGAGTCTGTTTGTCTCAGTGATGGACGAGCAGGAAGTGACATCACATCACAGCTGGTCACTCAGGACGGATGTTGACACCAGCTGTGAATTCTCTCTTATTGATACTGATAGTGATAGATCTGGGACACTGATCAATATATTAATAGTGTGTGTGTGTGTGTGTGTGCGTGTGTGTGTGTGTGTGTACTGTATATGTTTGTATAAATGAGAATAGATGGTGTATTTCTATGTGGTAGTCTGTCTTTCCTCCAGCAGAGGGCGCTCTGTGAACAGTTACTGACATCCACCTGATCCATGTCACAGCTGATGATGTAATGTGTGTGTGTGTGTGTGTGTGTGTGTGTGCGTCTGTGATCAAAGTCGACCTGAATGAGCGACTGTGAGGAGCTGATGACAAAACTTTCCCAGAGTTCTTGGAGGCACAGGCCTGTGAGGCTGAAGCTGTTGCTTAGCAACATCCATTCTTTTCTTCACACACAGACAGACAGAGAGACACTCACTCACTCACACTCACACACACACACACACACACACACACACACTCACTCACTCACTCACACACACACACACACACACACACACACTATGAAGGTATATCAATGTCAAAACAACCAGAGAGATGCGCAGCAACGGGTGTGTGCACGCATGAGAATTTTGTTATGCGTGCGTGCGTGCGTGCGTGCGTGCGTTGTTACGTGCAGACTGTATTTCACGCGTAACAAGAAGCTGCGTCCGTACGAAGCAGCGTGCGCACGTCTGTCTGTCACTGTTTGACAAATGTTGTCACGCGTTCACACACGCGTGCGGTCGCAGTTTCTGATGTGCGACCGGAAGTTGGATCTGCACCGTGCGCAACACACCGCGTACGTGAACGCCTCGCGTGGTTGTTCTGTGTTCCATGTTCATCCAGTAGATGGAGCCATCGATCCAATACGAGATACAGACATACAGACTTTTACATGACATGATTCATTTGTTCCATGAAGACAGAGAAAGAGTTCTGTTGCTGTTTCTTTACTTTGTTTCTCACATAAGACACAAAATCAATGACAAACATTTGTAAGTTAACCACGCCCCCCGCAGGTGATCAGTTCATTGAGAACTGCTGGGACCGCTGGAGAGGTGCGTTAGGTTTGTGCACCTGAACAGCTGCAACACACTCCCAGGACTTTTGTTGGGAGGGGCGGGGGAAGCACGCACTTTTATCAATGATCCACCGTCCTGGTCCCACCGAGGACTCGAGCAGCAGCGTTTTTTATACATACATATATATATAACAAAAAAAACACTTCTCCTCCTTCTCATTCTTCTTTTGAGATGCTGGCAGCAGTGTGTGGCTCACTGCTGCCTCCCCTGGTTGACGACACTTCAATAAAATGAAAAGGCCGACTACGCGAGGCGTTCACGTACGCGGTGTGTTGCGCACGGTGCAGATCAACTTCCGGTCGCACATCAGAAACTGCGACCGCACGCGTGTGTGAACGCGTGACAACATTTGTCAAACAGTGACAGACAGACGTGCGCACGCTGCTTCGTACGCACGCAGCTTCTTGTTACGCGTGACATAGTTTGCGCATGTCATTTCCGCCTACATGTGAGCGTGTGACAAAAATGTTCAATTATCTTCATGCGAGCGTTAATGCGTGCGTTCGCATAAAAACGCATGAATGTTACACGTAGTCACTACGCGTAGTGTGATTACCGGCGTGCAGCAGTCATACACGTGAACGTGCGTGTGAACGGGGGACCATTATAAGTCAATGGGGAAACTACATTACACGTCAGGCGCTGCTCGCTGCACAGGCGTCAAAGCACGCGCGTGTGACACGTTCAGTTGATAGGTGCGCACGCATTATGACACGATTCTACCGCCATACACACACACTGACACACACACACACACACACACTGACACACAGACACACACACACACACATACACACACACACTCCCTCACACACTCACACACACGCACACACACACACACACGCACACACTCACTCACTCACACTCACACACTATGAAGGTATATCAATGTCAAAACAACCAGAGAGATGCGCAGCAACGTGTGTGCACGCATGAGAATTTTGTTATGCGTGCGTCGTTACGTGCAGACTGTATTTCACGCGTAACAAGAAGCTGCGTGCGTGCGAAGCAGCGTGCGCACGTCTGTCTGTCACTGTTTGACAAATGTTGTCACGTGTTCACACACGCGTGCGGTCGCAGTTTCTGATGTGCGACCGGAAGTTGATCTGCACCGTGCGCAACACACCGCGTACTTAGACGCCTCGCGTAGTTGGCCTTTTCATTTTATTGAAGTGTCGTCAACCAGGGGAGGCAGCAGTGAGCCAGACACTGCTGCCAGAATTATAAAAGAAGAATGAGAAGGAGGAGAAGTGTTTTTTTTGTTATGTATATATATATATATATATATATATATATATGTATGTATAAAAAACGCTGCTGCTCGAGTCCTCGGTGGGACCAGGACGGTGGATCATTGATAAAAGTGCGTGCTTCCCCCGCCCCTCCCAACAAAAGTCCTGGGAGGGTGTTGCAGCTGTTCAGGTGCACAAACCTAACGCACCTCTCCAGCGGTCCCAGCAGTTCTCAATGAAGTGATTACCTGCGGGGGGCGTGGTTAACTTACAAATGTTTGTCATTGATTTTGTGTCTTATGTGAGAAACAAAGTAAAAGAAACAGCAACAGAACTCTTTCTCTGTCTTCATGGAACAAATGAATCATGTCATGTAAAAGCCTGTATGTCTGTATCTCGTATTGGATCGATGGCTCCATCTACTGGATGAACATGGAACACAGAACAACTACGCGAGGCGTTCACGTACGCGGTGTGTTGCGCATGGTGCAGATCAACTTCCGGTCGCACATCAGAAACTGCGACCGCACGCGTGTGTGAACGCGTGACAACATTTGTCAAACAGTGACAGACAGACGTGCGCACGCTGCTTCGTACGCACGCAGCTTCTTGTTACGCGTGAAATACAGTCTGCACGTAACAACGCACGCACGCACGCATAACAAAATTCTCATGCGTGCACACACACGTTGCTGCGCATCTCTCTGGTTGTTTTGACATTGATATACCTTCATACACACACACACACACACACACACACACACTCACACACCCTCTCAGTACCGTTTGCAGCTGCTCATCAGCTCTCTGTGAAGTTCTTGGTGACTCTTTGAAGCTTTGACAGGATTGACAAGTTTTTTGGGTTTGATGAGGTCATCGTCCTCGTCCCC
Organism: Pagrus pagrus; assembly: GCF_965226575.1. NCBI lineage: Eukaryota > Metazoa > Chordata > Actinopteri > Spariformes > Sparidae > Pagrus > Pagrus pagrus. The sequence goes on along the minus strand of NC_140187.1, from coordinate 310,375 downwards.
CTGCGGGTAGTCGGGCTGGGGGACGTGGCTGGACACCGGGGACGGCTTCCTGTGGACGCCCTCAGACCGGTGCTGCTGCAGGTTGGCATTCGCTGAGGCTGCAGACACGAGGACAGAAACAGCAGGAGTCAAAACTCTCACAGGTTAATACATGTCTGGTTTAACAGCTCTGTCTCCTCGTCTCCTCGTCTCGTCTCCTCATCTCCTCGACTCCTTGTCCCTCTCCCACCTGTCTGCAGAGGGTTTTACTGTTTAATCGAAGCTGACGTCAGACTTCCTGCTCTGCAGAGGATGAACCCTCTCTGGTTCAAGTCCACAGAATCATTCATTTCTGTAAGCAGTGATGCATTCTGGGAGCTCTGCTACTTTAATCAT